>NC_143577.1:238580093-238756134 GCF_048544385.1 Mastigoproctus giganteus | reverse complement strand
CTTCTCCAAACCAATTTGGCTTCAGACCTGGGCACTCTACAACAGATGCTCTGCTACAGCTCAGCAAGATAAGGGAAGAATCTGAATTCAAATATGTTCTACAATATGTTATATATGTTCTGTAACACTCTTCTCACGATACCTACACAACTCACACCCTCATCTAGCCTTGACAGATTTTTGCTTCTTCACAGCGACACTTTTACGCGGTTTTGTGGCGGATCATTGATACCGTTGACAGATGCACACTATGTCCACAATTTTCGTGAGCCATGTGGACGCTACCGCCATAAATCCTTCTCTGTACAAGTTTGTACAATTTCCTTCTCTGTACAAGTTTGTTTTTCATTTCACATTTCAATAAGTACAGAACACTTCCAAGGTAAAATGTCATGTACCAGGTGCTCTTGATGGAAGAAACTGCCTCCAGTTTATTTTCTGATAATAAAATTTCTAACAAAAAATTCGTTCCCTATTTAAAAACACTATTATACTCGTAGTATTTGTGGCATTTCCGCTGATGTAAGCGGGTGTTCTTCCAAAACAACAACAGCCTTTATACGAACACAAGTAGCATACGAGTTCGAGGTGTGGACCATTTTAGCTCCTCTTCATACATCCCCATCATCCTTTCCCTTCATCCTTGCAACCTTACGCAGCTGTTTATTCTTCCACTATGATCGATGAGCTCCAAATTAGGAGACCTTCCAATCCTTCTCTTCGGAACACAAATACCGTGATTTTCTATACATCCACATAGCCCCAGGGCTAATCTTGGGGACAAATTTGAGCATATTGTATTTTGGCCGACTACTGAAAAAGTAAAAGGTTAGCTTTTAATTTTTGAAATTTCTAGTTGTGTGCTGATTTATATTGTTCTTTGCACGAGTTGCAAGTCTTGGATTAGTGGCCCTACGTCCACGTCGTCTGGGGCGGGCGGCACGGGGCGAGTCCCCTGCCGGCTAAACGGGCTGAACTGGTGCAGAGGGTTTCGAGGGAATTTATTTTTTGCATTTCCGTGCCCTTCTTCGTTGTCCTAAGTTCTGGGACCCCGGTCTGTTTGACTTGGACTGGGGTTGTTTTTAAAGTTTTAAAGTTTAGAATTGCATTAGAAATTGAATCGTTGGATTGTTGGCTCCTTGCTCTTTGATATTGTAAATATTTTACCACTTGTCATTGTTGACATTTGGTTTTTAAGTGTGTATATAGTGTTCGCATTTTATTTATACAATGTCGTCTAGTAGTAGTGAACTGGACCCAATGAGTCAAGAAATAATGTCAGCTGCTTCAGAGCTCACTGAAGAAGAGCGAGATGAAATCACGCAGAGTATTTTTACTCAAGCGCAAGATTTAGCAGAGATAGAAGTCCTTGCTGATAGGTCTCTAGCTGGAACATCAGTGAAGTGCACATCGTCATCGGTTGCTGGAACCTCACAAATAACACAGAAAGCATCAACTGTTTCTCAAAATGCTCAAAGAAAAAGAAGGGCAAAAGGAAATGAATCCGATGCCAGTACATCAAAAAGATCCTTAAGTAAGAAGCAAAAGAAGGATGACAGGATTAAGTCGAAACATGAAGAGTTTCAATATGTCCATAACCAGCGAGAACGCTTACGAACCTTTCTTTGGGACAAATTAAGCAAGGTTCCAACTGCCTCTATAAGAACGATATTGGAAATCTGGGACCAATTGGAAACTAAAGCATACGATGTCTACACTGAGAACATCCTATTGAAAGAAAGGCTCAAGAAAAAGGATGAAAGAAGCAAAAAAGATTCATATGCGAAAGTTGCTAAAAAGGACATTGAATTTCATGAGAAACCATCCAAAAAGATTATATTGAAAGCAGTATCACAAAAATACCGAACAAGCGAGCAAGTAAAAGAAGATGTGCTGAAAGAAATCCGCCCTATTTTGACAGAAGTGAAGGTTAAAAATATAAGAACAATAAGAGACAGAGGTGTTATTGTGGAAACAGCAACTGATGACGATATCGCTAAGATCAAGGGTTGTTCCAAGCTGGATACGTTAGGATTGAAGAGTATGGTTCCAAGATCTATTTTGCCAAAAGTCGTTATCTTTGATGTAGAAAAGGGAATGAAGAAAGAAGACCTTCCCAAAGAATTATGGACAAAGAACTTTAGTGAAATGGGTATGAGTGAAAAGAAGTGTTGTGACGGAATCCAAGTATTAACAATAAATAAAACTAAAGACAAGGACACTGAGAACTGGATTGTTCAATTTAGTGCAAGCGTTTGGAAAAGGGTGAAATGTAGATCAAGATTGTTAATTGGATGGACGGCTAATAGGTTCAAGGAAATCTTCCCAGTGACTCAATGCTATAAATGCATGATGTACGGCCATGTAGCAAAATATTGTCGAAAAGAAGCGAATTGTGGTCATTGCGGTGAAGTCAAGCACTCATATAAAGATTGTCCAAATAAAAACAAACAACCAAGATGCTGTAATTGTACAAGAAACGGAGTTGCAGCGGATCATGCTGCTATAAGTAAAAACTGCCAAGAATACAGCAAAGCTATAGAAATTTATAAAAGAAATATTAATTATGGCTAAAATAAAAATTTTACAGTTAAATGCTCAAAGAGCCAAAAGTGTTGCACTGCAAGTAAACTATATTATGGAGAAACAGGATATTGTGGTAGCAATTCTTCAGGAGCCTTATGCTGTGGCAGAGCAGGTAAGATGTTACCCGAGATCATATAGAGTCATCTCGGAGGGAGTATTACCCAATGCGACAATAATAGTTCGAAGTAAACATATAGTCGTTACGAAAGTGGCTACTTTATGTAACAAGAATGCAATATGTACTGAACTCATTGGGGACTTCGGGAGGCTCTATATGGTGGCTCTGTACTGCCAACCTTCTGAAAGTTTAGATACGAGTTTAACGTATTTAGAGAAGTTGCATAGACTACTGGGGTCTGAGAGGATTGTTATTGGAGTAGATACCAACTCCAACTCTCCACTCTGGGGCAGCGAAAACTCCGATGACAGAGGGAATCTGCTGGAGGAGCATATAGCTGCAACAGGGTTGGAGGTAATTAATGAATCTGGACATCCTCCAACCTATAATACTGTACATGGCACTTCATATATAGATGCTACTTTTGTTACAGGAGCAATAAGAAATAAAATAAAGAACTGGAAAGTTGTCGAGAACTTGACTACGAGTGACCACAACGCGATTCTGTTTGAAATCGATTCTCAGGACTCGATACGAAGTTGGAATAAAATAGAAAGATTTTTAATAACGGGCGCTGCATGGCCAAGGTTTACTGAAAATTATAACAGTCTGATGCGACGAGTTCGCTGGGATGACCTTGCAGCCGATGAACATGTTAAAGAACTGACAAATGTTATCATACAAGCTTGCACTTGCAGTATGAAGAAACGAGACACTACTTCAAGACCAGTTTTCTGGTGGACTAATGAGCTGACTTATCTCAGGAAGGAAGTCAATCAACTGAGAAGATTATGTCAGAGGCAAAGAAGGAACTGTAATAGTGATTTAGTTAGAATTTATGTTGAGCAATATAAAGAGAAAAGAAGAAATTATGTATTAGCTATTAATAAATCTAAAATAACTCATTGGAAGAAATATATCGAAGAGCAAGGATCCAAGGATCCTTGGGAAATTTTAAAAATTATTAACAATAAAAAGAGCCTATTGGACATAACCACTACTATTGGAAACGAAAATGAGCAACCTTTGAACTGGGAACAATCTGTGAACAGGATATTGGACGACTTATTCCCGCGAATAGAAAACCAAGAACAAGCTATTGATAATTTATGTCAAGAATTCCAAGACACAGAAGAAGAAAGTGATTTTACACCAGACGAAGTGTGTGCAGCAATTAATCGAGCAAAGAATAACAAGACCCCGGGCCTTGACGGGATAGAAGTTTCCGTAATGAAGAAAGCGTATGAACTGAATCCTGAGGCGTTTGTTGGAATGTACAACAAATGCATAAAGGAGGGTATCTTCCCCGGAGCCTGGAAAGAAGCACACGTAAAGTTGATAGTCAAAGGAACAGACAGATTATTAAACGAGACCTGGGCATACCGACCCATTGCTCTCCTTCCAGTGCTGGGCAAAGTATATGAAAGGCTCTGTGTGAGTCGTCTAATGATTAGATATGAAAGAAAGTCTATGTCCTCTGAGCTCCAGTTTGGATTTAAAACTGGGAAAAGCACAGAGGACGCTATATATAGACTAGTCCGCACTGTTGAGGGAAGCAATGATAGGTATGTTCTTGCCGTTTTTATTGACTTTCGTGGTGCTTTCGACCGACTCTGGTGGGAGAGTATCCTAGCTAGGATCAGAGAAATTGGTTGTCCCAAAAACTTATACCAAGTATGTGAGAATTACTTTAAGGAAAGAAATGTGATCATAAGAAATAATTATGGTGAGATAATCAGACCTATGTACCGGGGATGCCCTCAGGGTTCGGTAATGGGTCCATACGTTTGGAATATAGTGTTTGACACTTTTCTCCAAAATAGCTTTGCTGGTGTAAATATGATAGCGTATGCGGACGATCTAGTGATGTTAATCAATGCTAATTCCCGCTCTCAATTGGAGACCAGAGCAGATAATGCACTGAGTTCATTGAGCGAATGGTCCAAGTTGAATAAACTAGAAATATCCAAGGAAAAAACTGTCCAGACTTTAATGAAGGGTAAATTGAGCATGAACAGACATCCTACAGTACAATTGGATGGAGAACCAATACGTTATGCCAAAAAGACAAAATACTTGGGTGTGCAGTTAGAGGAACGGTTGTTCTTTACTGAACATGTCCGCTACATCAAAGATAAAACAAGAATGCTGTACGCTAAAATCAAGAGAGTTGTGAGGACAGACTGGGGCATAAAAGGACGCTCCTTGAATATGTTATACCAGTGTTTGTTTGTCCCGATACTAACTTACGCCTCTGGTGCATGGGTTCACCGAGTTGATAAGACCATAATACAAAAGCATCTCATACAGGCTCAAAGATTTGCTTTACTCGGAACCACACGTGCATGCCGTACAGTTTCCTCTGATGCACTCCAGGTACTGGCGGGACGAAAACCTGCTTATTTTGAAGTATTACTAAAAGGGCTCATATACTTCACCAAGAATAATATCAGAAAAACCATATTGGGTGTGACTTCCTGTCTAGAAGATGGGCGAGAATACTCTAGGAATGAAGTCCGTGACGAGAAGATAAGAATAAATACTGAGATAGTTGGTCTTTGGCAAGCGAGTTGGGAAACCTCTGAAAAAGGCAGACAAACATTCATGTTCCTGCCTGATGTGAGACTGGTAGATTGTAGGTTAAAACCCTGGTTACAGTTTGGGTTGAGAGCGAGTTTTCTAATTACTGGACATGGCCTGAAGTACAAGTTGTCACAGCTCGGGTTACATTGTTCTGGATTGTGTGCTTGTGGAGAAGTTGAAACTTCTAAACATCTGATGCTTGAATGCAACGCATATTTGGACATACGCAGGAGATTAGAAATGCTTGTAGGAGTATTAGACGAGGATAGTCTGGGGATCCTGTTCACAGATTGCAATAATTTTGCTCTTTTTAACAAATTTGTAAATGAAATGTTTAATAAAAGAGCCCTGATAGATAGTGGCGACCCACCTCCCCGTGGTTAGGGACGGGAACTATGCTGATCAGGATACATAGACCTGGTCCAAATGTATTGCTCCTCAGGATAGGCTAAGTGGTCACAAACTAATTTTGAGTTATAAAATTGAGTTCAAATTTTTAAATTTTTATAAATAATTGTAACCTAAGATTCAGACGCCTGAAAGTAAGATCCTAGCCACGGATGTGCTACGGCACCGGTAGTGGTAGGATCCGGTATTTCTAATGTATACATCCACACGTGATTTTTACACGTTCAACAGGTTAGTCTGGGGATGTAAGAAAGAAAGAATCTGTATCAAACTGTGAATGATACCATGAGCAAATTTGAGTGATGTTGTCTTCATTGCGAAACATCGTTCAAATTGTGATGAAAAGAGCGAGGTTAGATGGAACTAATTAGTCTTGATGCAAATTAAGTTCGAAAATAACAGTTTCAGTGCAGTGATTTATCGCCACAGTTTTTATCATAAAAGTCACCGATTCAGTTTAAGTCACTGTACTGAATTTGTATTTTCGGAGGTTTTACTAGGAATGGTTAATGTCTCCCATTAGCAGTGGCGAACTTTCCTTTGGTGCAAAGGAAATATATTCAAATAAGAAATTCGCGAGACATGGTCACGTGCACCCTCGATGTCTTTAGCATTAGCATAAGCTTGCTTTCTTGCATCATATGCAAGTAGAGGACTTTGAACGTCATGCGGTAGAGGACTTTGAACGGGAGGTCGCGTGAACAGCGATCCCGCCGGAAGTCAGCATTTGCGAACCGTTTCTGTTGAAGAAACCAAGTAGCAAATGTCCTCCGGAGTGGATAATCCGCAAGCTCCAATGATTGGACGCGTTGCAGATGGTATGAACTCATTTGGTTTGTTGACAGTATCCTCCATACAGTGGATTGGGAAATACCCAATCGTTGGCCTATCGCTCGAGTACTCGTACTGGAATTGCCTTCTGCAAGACGTAGGACATTCTCCTCATTGTCTAGCGTCCTCGTCGTTCGCTCTCGATTCATGGTACCTCTCGTGAAACAACCAGTCTCACGTAACCTTCTGTGCACAAGTGCGAAAATCGTATGATGAAGAGCATGCCTGTGCGGGAAACGTTCCTGGTACAAGCGCAGAGCGGCGCGCCCGTTACAGTCCGCAGCACCATACGCGAGGTGCATGTCGGCCAGTTCAACGTTTGAATACTCGTCCATCCTACTGCCTCGGGAACCGGTTCGCAAATGCTGACTTCCAACGGGATCGCTGTTCACGCGACCTCCCGTTCAACGTCCTCTATTGCATGACGAAGGCATTTCGGACCATGCAGTGCTATGTGATTCAGATTCGTCTTTGTGCCCCCTACACCTCCTGCACGTTTGTCGCACTGGTAGTGAATCACCCTGTGTATAGTAGTAGTAGTAGTGGCATGTGATGCAAGAAAGCAAGTGTATGAGCTTATGCAGCATCAGCCAAAAAAAAAAAAAAAAAAAAATCACACCATTCCCTCCAAATGCCTGTCCAGTTATTCCTTAAATTTATTCAACCTATCAACTTCCACAACGACAGATGGAAGTTTGTTCCAATAATCAACCACCCGCTGGCTAAAGGAAAATTTCAGCACATCTGTTCTGCAACTGTCTTTTCTGAATTTGAGTTTATGCCCCCTCAGGTGTGGAATTTGAGCAAGAGGAAGAATCTCATCAGAATTCAGCTTGCTCAAACCATTCAACGCCTTATACACCTCAATCAGATCACCTCGCAGGTGCCTTGTCTCCAGCCACTGCAATTTGCCTTTATTGGTAACAGCAACCCTTTATTCCACTCAAATACGTCTTAAATAACGTCAGGATAGTCAACAACCAAAAAGAGACTTATTGTTGCCATGCAACAAGTTAGGACTACAATAGAAATAATTTGGGAAATTACAAGATCGTCCTAGGTTTTAATACCCATAATTTATAAGTGGTCAGAATACTAGCGTCTACTTCCAAAGGGAGTAACTGTTAGAAAGAGGAGAAATATAGCAGAACTATATGTAGGACTGTGAGTTCGAATCGCCAATATCAATAGAAATATCAATGGCTATCGAACAATTGCTGGACACTTTCAAGCTTGGCCAAAATGTTGGGGGTTTTGTAGCTGGAAACTTCACGATTCACTCAAAATTCGGAGACTCCGGTGGTGATTAGGTATACGCTATCCTAGCGCAGAAGATTGAAAACAGGTGATGTGGTGTGATGAATCCCAACAGAGCTAGGGTCTCTTCCCTGCTATCCTCATTCTCAAGACCTGAACCCCCTATGAAAAACTGTGGGCTATATTAGAATGTGGATATGCATGCGCCTAGTCCATTACTCTTACCGCTGATGGAGCTAGACGAATGGAATTATTATATGGAATGCTTAATATTACACTAGATACATTTTGGCCACAACTTGAATCCAAGCAATGAATTCAAACTGTAATTCATGCGTGCAGAGGTCTTACAAGGCTGAGATACGTTTTCTGAAAATTTTGCTAGCCGGTATACATAAACAATGATTACAGTACCATGATATACTCCCCTCCCACTCCTGAAAAAGGCCCATACAGTACCGTTAGTATAGAAATATAAAAGTTCATGTCCTAAAGATGACATTTGTAATCGTTAGAAAGCGATTTGATGATTTAATCTCTAGTAATTTCATCCATTAGAATTATTACTTATTTTAATTAATATACAATACATTTTTTAAAAGTAATAGTTTGGCCTAGCTTACCTAGAGAGAGAATGATGTATGAGTATGATGTCCAGCCACAAGTATCTAGACTAGGATCGTGCAGACATTTTCGTCCCCGGATCCCTTTTGATTCCTCAAAAATAAAATATCATTTTGTTTTGTTTTTTTGTTGTTGTTTTCTGTAATAAAACATTGTGATCAACAAAAAAAATTACTATTTTTGTTCGTAATTTTTGAAAGGTAGTTTTAAAATTAAAAAACCTTTCAGAATTAGTGCGACTGGTGAGCCTGTGTCTTTTTGTACGTAACTCATACTTGAAGCACATAATAAACAAAGTCCACCTTCTTGGGGACTCCCACGGATTTCTCCGCTGGTTATCTCGACATACTTTCCTTTTATTGAGTAGCACCACCATTACAGCAGAGATCAAGGCCCCTGTAACACCTGGGGGCCCTGAGAAAACCTTCGTTAACCTCCCTTTTATTTTTCTATTTTAAAAAACCCGTCAGGTCTTTTTCCGAAATTTACTTTAAAGCGAAATCTTATGAACTCTGGCTCGTAAGTATTCATTAACAAGTATTTTAGTATTTGTGTAACATTTATTAAGATTCGTGAAACGATTTTGAATTATAATCGTCGGTTGCAAGTTTTTGATCAGCTTCATTTTCGAAAAAGGTCGCTTAACGAGGCAGTTTGTGATCATTAGTGTAAAACAGTTCTTCAGAACAGTTTCTCTGTTAGAAAAAGTTGAACATTATTGTCATGTCTGACATTATACATAAATTGTTGCAGATAACGGACGCTGCATCGACCATAATATCCATTTCGCACATGTGATTCACTTTTGTCGACAATTGAAACGAAAGCACTGATGTCAAATGCCGACACGAAACCTGTGAAACCAGCTAACGGCGCACGGGATTTGATCATCTTAAATGTGCCAGTTGTCGACATCTTGACAGATATGGCATCTGCCTTTTTTGTATATTGTGTTAAGGTCATTGTGTTGAGAGCTCCTTTAATGCAAGGACGCTAAGCAGTTGCCTCTTTTGCTCCATAAGAAAAATACGATGTTGGCAGTGATGATTAACGTAGCAACAGAACTATATCTAATCGATTTGGTGTCGTTGTTGTAATAGTAGGGTTTTGGAGTATCAGTGACCTAGGCCATATTGCTTCGTGTATATTGTGTGTAAATCGCGTGTGTTCTGGGGTCGATTTTCTGCTTTGCTGGACGGAAAACCCAGTTTCCGAAAAAAAAAAAAAAAACCATGCCTGAGACCAACTAATTCAGCCACATTGTGAAAAAGGCCCATAAAAATTTCCTCCAGTCAAAAACTGGATTCGAACTCGGGTCTTTTACACCGGTTTGGGAAGGATGGCGAGCCTACCAACTGTGCTACCTACGAGAGTGACTTGGTGTCTTGTATACGAATATTTTACCCCATTTCCCGAACAGCAATAGATGGAAGCAAACAGATAACTTTGTAACCGCTCATCACTTACACTCTATGTCTGTATATCTGGCCACTGGTCATATATTCCCCTCCCACTCCTCCTTTTTTCCTGCCTATACATTAGATGACAGTATTGTGTCATGGATTGGAATTATAGACTTTCAACTTGGGATGGTGGTTGGATGCCACATAAGTAACCTTTCTGTGCATCCAACTGTGACTAGTCACATTCCAAAATCTACTGTGATAGATTTTATTCAAAGATGGAAGACCACAGATGATATCTCAAAGGAAAAAAGCTCCGAACGATCTCACAAATTCATGAAACGTATTCGACGAACCATGAGGAGGATAGTTCACGCTGTACGCGTGTTGTCTGCGGTAAACCTCTAAGAGGCCACAGGAACCCCTTTCAATATGTCAACAATGCGTAGAGAGCTGCATAACTTTGGGTTCATCTGTGCAAAAACCCCGATATGTTACTGTCATCACTGCGAAACAGGAATTTAGGCTCCAGAACAGTGGCAGAAGGTACTGTGCAGTGACCAATCTCGTTAAACAATGTTTCTTCCCGTAGGAGTGGAGATGGTCCGGAGAGAATGCTTATCGGAATGTATGAAATTTAGTGGAAGCGGCCTGATAGTATGGGACTGTTTCAGTTGGTTCGGACTTCGTCCATTGGTGGTAATGCTTGAAACTATAAAGTATATAATCTACTGAGTCGTTTTGGAATTATTATACTACTATGAAAACTGGCGCTGTCAGTTTCAGCTCAATTACACTCCTTGTCATATAGTGACAAGGGGTGTAATTGAGCTGTGTTAGGTTTTATGCGCATCGGCGACTTAGATCATATTGCGCCACTGTGTATTTTATCTGTACAAGTGTGTATTCACGGGCTAATTGGCATGTTGTTTGAGCTGCAGCACCCATAATAAGTTAAGAGGGAAGCTCTATTCCCTCTGCACAACCACCAAAGGTCCCGGGCCATACCTTGAGAAACAGCACCACACCATAACTCCACCTCCTTCGAACTTCAGTGTTGTCGTAAATTTCCTCGGAATCACCCTTTTAAGCATTTACCATCATTAACAGTTATTCCTTTCCATTTATTAACGCTTTGTCTGAATTAATCTCGTGACATATTTACCTTATTCTATATATTGACATTCTTACCTACACTAATCTTATTCATCTTGCTCATTAGGGTTACACTAACTTATACACTAACATTTCTCCTCAATAATTTTTAACTTATCAAACTGTTCAGTCTGTTCTAAAATGCTTGGTGACTTACATTCAGCACTCTTCCTATAGCATCAGAATTCTTTACATAAGGGCCTTCCTCGCTGATTTTTTTTCTCGCGGATAGTTCTCTGGAGCGGGTTTTTCCTTCACAGGACAGGAGTATCTTCGGCCATTCTTTTCCTTGTTACGCAGGATCTGCATCTTTTCTTATCTCTAATACCGCCTTACTTGCTATGCAAGACTCTTAATTCTACAGCTTACTGCTCTCTCTCTCTCTCTCTCTTCACTCAGCTTCTTTTCTCCCACATCTCTCACGCTCTTCTCAATTACATTTCCTCTTTTACAGTTTTTTTTTTTTTATTTTCAGATTTTCGAACTCGAAATTCTTCAATTGCTTTTCCATCCAACCTAACTCCCTGACTTCCCTCCCCGGCTTCATGCCTTCACAACTACATTTCTTCTTTCCTTTTTTTTTTTTTTTTTTTTTCTTTCTCACCCACTCCCTCTGTTTTATTTTGCGCCCCAAAACCCTATATACTTCCCTCTAATTTACATATCCCCACCTAAGTAATTTATACAGATCCACTCACTACGCAGTTTCTTAACTTTTATCTTTTTCGTATCTTGTTTACCCTAACGGAATCCTTTCATCTACACCCGTTTGGACCCCTTACTGACAATACAGTACTTATAGAACGAGCCAATGCCTCTCTCAAAATGACTAAGTGCATCCTCAATCAGCGGTATGATAGAGGGATTAAGTGGACATTGGCTACCTCCCATAGTGAAAATCGGTTATAGTTACCTTCCATAGTGAAAATCGGTTACAGGCCAAATATAAAGATTACATCCCCTTGCACCATGCAGGACGAAACAGCTGGTTGGAGTTCATGATGTTTGGCTTATTCGCTGTCGCTCTCCCATTAAAACCGAGTCTGTGGAGTTCCGTACATAGTGTGTTCGTGAAGCCCTTAACCTCTGCTAATGCTTAAACTCCTACTTGATGTTTTTGGGATGTCTAACAGGATTGTCGTGCTGTATCTTCCAGTCACACGACTTGAGCTTTCTGTGCGTTGCTGCATGGTGTGGCTCATATGCTTCCTTACATACTGGTCTGAATAGCTTATTTGTTCGGGAAGGTCGAAGAGGCTATGAAAATATGGGTGTCCGGATTCTTTGTAGAGGGTAGTGTACTTGTGGCGGAATAAATTATTTGCAGCACTGTACAATTCACAGGATTGCAAAAATACCTGGTAAACATTGTTAAAGGCTGTAACCGAGTGGTCAGGTAAAAAGATCAGAATTTGCCAAGAATACAGAGTCAACAGTTTCGGACATTAAAATAAACAAATATCAAATTTTTAACTTTCCTTCCGAACAAATCGATTATACGAACTGGCCAATACCAAATTAGTCTGGATTGTGTCACTAATAAGTAAGAGTTTGGCTTATCTGGTTACCTTGTCATTGATGACTGAGAAATCCAGCTTATGACTAGTATTTTTACAAGTCAGTCTAGCGGGTTTGCGGTTAATTTTTTTTTTTTTTTTTTTTTTACCATCCCGTGGTCTATTTTGTCACGGATTGCCACAACTCTAGATAAAGATACAGTGAGATGGAGTTTTTGTGCGTGTGCTAAACTATCGATAGCATTTATCAATTTGTATTTGATCAGAGCAAAAAACTAAAAGTAAATATTCGAACACCATTCACCATAAAAACATTATACCAGGAACCAAAAAATGATCAATCGCAAAGTATAATTTGATCGATTTATGTGCACTGAAATAAAGGTCCTTTCCCATTTTTTAAAATTAATAACTCGGAAACATAAGTCTCACAGGAATGCAAAATTTTTCATCAGTCTCTATTGAAGATTAAATCGTTACGCATCCACCATTATTTCTAATAAGCAATCAAGATGGGACATTGTGTTCTCCACGTGTGCCTTCAGAATTTACTATAAAATGTCCACTATGGAATACCGATTCTCGTTGGTAGCACAGTTGGTAGAATTGCCATCCTCTCCACACCAGGTAGAAAAGAACTGAGTTCCAGTCCGTCGATGACGTGAGGAATTTTTATGGGACTTTTTCACAACGTGACCGAGTTAGTTGGTCTCAGGCGTGGGTGGCATGGTTTTTCCCCCGGAAATTCGAGTTTTTTGTCCAGCAAACAGAAAATCGACCACAGAACACATGCAGTTTATATACAGTATACATGGAGCAATATAGCCTTAGTCGCTGATGCTCCTAAAACCCTACAATAACAAAACGGAATACCGAATGAAAGCGTCCTTCAACGAAGATTCCCTTCTATCTTGCGGCTTTCTTCACGGTGAGGCGGGGGGAGGGGGAGACTGGTGGCTGATACACTCTATGACACTGGAATTGCAGTACCCTGAAGAAACAGGAATCTGGAGAGGATACTTAGAGTTATGATAGCCAAGGAGTTAAGGAACGCATGATAAAAGTTGTAGACTCTAATGTGTGAATACATTTAATTACGAAAAATATGTTGCTTACAATGGACAGACCAATATGATGTAAATCCAACAGGGTTGCAGATATATTGAACTAAGCGTCTCGGCATTGAGTCGTACAAGTGTCGAATAGCCCCCTGCGGGATTTCCCCCCAAGCCTCTTGCACCTGGTCACACAGAACATCCGTGGTGTGTGCTGGTTGTATGGCTCTGTAGATGGCATAAAATCATGGCCCACGCGTACTCGATGGTGGAGTAATCCGAAGATCCAGCTGGCCGTACGTCCACACCACAACGACATCTAGAGGAAACCCCTGCGGTATGTGTTCGAGCATTGTCGTCCTGAAAAATGGCGTCAGGCATTCCAGTAAGAAAGGGCAGAGCAACGGGTTCCAAAATCTCAACGATGACCGACTGTCAAACTGATCGCACTACACACCATAATACTAGCAGGGCGTGCAGTATGGCGTTCAACAATGGCTCTGGGATCTTTGCGTTCACCAGTCGTCGCCAAACGTGTATGCAGCAATCATCGGCCCAAAGCAGAAGCGGGATTCATTGCTGAAGACCACTTAAAGCCATTCTGTTTCTCAGATGGGGCGTCAGGTATGGGCAGCAGTCAGGGGTTATCGACGCAATGGCCAGTATGCATGGTGGCCCTTCTGCCAACCAGCATGCAATGGTTCAACAGGTAGCAGGTGCGGTGTAAACCTGACGACGAATAAGACAATCCTCCCGTTCTGTAGTTCTCCTTGCTTCACTACCCATTCGAAGAGCAGTCGTACCTTTCCGCAGCCACTGTTGCCAATTCTATGCATTGTCGCAGCCTACACGTTCGGCTACATGACAAAGCTACCATGGCCTCTCGAAGGCCGATAATCCATCCTCTGTCGAAGTCGCTGATATCGGTGTCGAACTTGACGTCTCGACATTCTCTACAATATCCTTGCACTATGAAGTCAGTTTCTGTGAGTCATAAATCTGTTAACTGCGTCACACACGCGTTGCCTTGAACTCGACGATCTGTACGTTCGGTTTTATATCACCCATAGCTTCCATCCGATTGGTCCCGTATTTTAATCATTTGTATATCTCGGCGCAACTCATCCGCTTGCTGATTTGCATGAACTTCCGATCATTCCTTCTGGGTGCTGCAATTTCAATGTCACAGAGTGTAATTCTCTCCTCTGTCCACTATGTTCTCCGTGAAGGTTTTTCATAGGAGCTGTTTGACATTATTTTTAATATGGGGCGAAGTACCATCTTAAAAATAAAATTACGCTTCCATGAAAACTGCGTTTATTAGTATTGGTCCACAATAGGCTAAGATATCGGGTGCCGTTAATTGTGCATGCCTCAAAATGCCCTTGATCGTTAATGGTTTCAAAGAAAAAGACATCAGTAACAGCGTGTGCCGTAAATCCACACCATACTGTAATCTATAATGGCTAGAATGGTTCCTCAACGTGCACATGAAGGTCTCTCTAGCAGAAATTCGACAATTCTTTCCTTTCATAGATCCACCAAGGTAAAGTGCGCTCATCCGTCCATAAAATGTTAAATAATCATTCTGGATCCTACACAACCTTGTCAATAATCCACTGGGCTTAATCACGATCGCTTGGATAATCTTGTGGTTCCAATCGATGCAGATGTTTGATTTTAGAGGGAAACAGGCGAAGGCGTACTTTTAAGTCTTTATGTACCGTGCTCCAGGGAGTGTCGAACTGATTATTAACTATTAATTGCTGCTGACACCTGGCCAAATGTGGGATTAATGCGGAAACAGTGTACATAGTGTCTGGGGAGAAGGCGCCACGGTGGTTTCCCATAACTGCGCCATAAGTACTCTTGTGAAGTATACATTACTGTAAAAGCCAGACAAAAATGTGTGGTATGTGAGAAGTATTATGTTCGGTTCTATTGTAGTGTTCTGGCTTTTGGCTGCAGGGCCCCTAATGGAACACTCACATTGTCCGTACACACCGCTAGGAGGTAAACCGATTAATGATGATGACACCTTGTGATTCACTGTGGTATACGATTGCATGCTTGAGCTGGTGATCTTGCCTGCACGAGAACTTACCAGTGGGGATTCTCGGCACAGCGTTCTAGACTCACTGTTCTTCTCCCTCCTTAGGGAACACTCTGTTCTTCTAACTTTGATCTGTATACCTTATGGTGGGGTTGGCTGCCCACTGCCTAGTATCCACTTCTCTCCCAACCAGCCTTAACCCTACTCTCCAGCAATTGTTTTTACATCCAACCTAATCCCCCAACTCCTCTACTTTGCAACTTTTCTCCCCTCCAACAACACCCTCTCCTCTCCACCAAAGCATTCATCTCCCCCGTCTTCGTCGTCTTGATCGATAAAGTAGAGCTCTGCTGTCTGCTTTCGTATACTGTTCTATATCCCTCCAGCGAAAATTATTCCCAGCATCTGCCTCCACCACTACTGACTTGATCATCCTGGACCTGTTCCCCTCTCCTCAATTCCTCTTTCCAATACTTTCCCCAATTAACCCTACTTCCCTACCTATGGCCACCTGTAATTCTCCAACCCTTTGTGCATCATTTTAATTCTTCACCCATGAGAACAACTACCCAGCATATTTCCGATCTTGCGGACCAGCCCACCCCTGTTCTGTTCTGGCACATTCCCTCAGTTCTTCCTCCTTCAAAACCACCCTTTATCCTAGCTTCCCTATTTTCCACTGACCTAACCTGCTCGGACTTACTCTGTTTTATCCCTTAAGGCCTGCCCTCAACCACCAGGAAGGTCCTCTTCTGTGTTCAGGTTTCACTGATTCCACCCCCCCCCCCGTTTCCAAGGACTCAGACATTGCACCCTGTTCCATCCTGGGTCTTGAACCACCCACGTCTTATTCCACCCCGATCTATCGCGCCTTCTTTCCTGGTGGATGCCTTTGCCTTATGTCCACCTCTGTCTTCTTCATCTGTTCCTACCCCACTAATTCTGTCTCTGCGCTTTTCTCAACAGATTTTATTTATTTATTTATTATTTATTTATTTTTTTTGACATTACACACACTGATCGGCTTTACCGAGTCTGTATTAACACAAAGAGACATCATGCGAAATTGACGGTCACCCTCTGGTGTCGTCTAGACTAGACAAGTACACATTACACGTGCTCCAGGGAATATCAGTCACGCAAGTGTATGGCGAGCACTGGATAATCTCAGGGAACTTGATTGGGCTTATTACTGTTGCATTTCATCAATTCTTTGAATCACTTCTTTTGATGCTGATGGACAACTTCTAGGCTTTGAAATGTCTTACAGTATTTAATGCGGTTCATCTCGAACAAGACCTTAAGACATTTTTCGTTCTTTGTTACGCTCTAAGGCAGAGTTTCCCAAACTTTTATACGTTGAGTCCCTTAAAATATTTCATAAATATCAAGCCCCCAAGTTCCATAACAAGTGCCAATAAACGGATTTGACCTAAAATTTAGCTAAAATATGCATACATACTTTTATAAATTAATATATTCTTTAATAATATGAATAATAGAAATCTATAAAAAAACCTTCGTACTGTACTTGGATTAGTGAGATGGTTTTTCCAAATTTCGTTAAAAAAAGTGCTTCATGAAAGCAGCAACCCCCCCCCCCCCAAACTAGCCTAGTCTTTGGGAACCTATGCTCTAAGGGCTGCAGTGACACTATTGCTATTCTTATTAATAAAGTTTAATTAGTAGTGCTTTACCTTTAGGCAACATTTTGAAACGAATTTGGACTGGACTTGATTAAGTTGGGCTACAGCTTAAACCATTTTATCTTGATGACGAAGAATAAAACCACCACGAGCAAGCACTCGAATTCTCCAATCCCGGATTCATTCCTTTTTATAACAAACGCAAAATCTGATTTCTTTATTGGAGTAAATAAATCGATTATTCCCCTAGTGGTCAAATTTTGAACAAATTTTTTCTTTTACTGTTGTGGTTATTTCTGTTTATTTTTTGTTTACAATTGATGTGGTTTTTTATAATAAAAAAGTTATAATAATTCTACAACCAGCGTATTTTATTTAAGGTCGATCTCAAGTTTGTGTTTATTTTAAAATTATGGTGGGAAAGGTTGCCGGCCCTTGCATTATTGTATTAACTTATAGGGAGCTTTGTTCACACACACGATGGTCACATATTCTATAACTTATCGTGTCTTGTGGTGTTTCTTTTGTGTTGCTTCGTAAGGCCTGGTAATAAAGAATTTATCATTAATAAGTATTTTAACATATAGATAAAATTTTTAGTTAATCACGAAAGTTAATTTAAAATATTCTAAATTTCGTAACAGTTTAAATTATCGATGGTCCATTCAGTATCGGAGCATGAGTTTGATTGATGTCAGCGCTTTGAGAAGTTGGAATTATGTGAATTCAACTTCTCAAAGATCATCGTAACATCTTGATTTGTTCTTGAACTCCGACTGTTGCGTGCCTGGTTACTGATGTTGCTTGTTTTTTTAGTATGTCATTCTTTCCCTGCTATACCTGGCGACTAACTTTTCGCTGATGGCGCTCAGATCCGAAATAAATTTGCCGAAACCTGCTACTGACCTAATATCCACAGGGGTGAGGGAAATATGGAGGTTACTGCCGGGACTCCGTGTAGGAGGGCTGGGTCTCGGCTGTTACATAAAATTTAGGAATCATGGGGAGTGGAGCAAGGGTTTTTGTCTACCTCCCTCCATGCTGTCTCGACGTTCCTACTAACAACGTAAGTGCAAGAGCTGAGGTTGCTCATAGGACTTCCAGAATGCCTGGGGCTGTAGCCCTTTATAGCCCGTGTTAAGAGTTAATTGTTTTGACTGTACAATGATATTCTAGGTCCAGGTGTGGTTAGTTTTTGGTACCCTCGTTCGCCTTTTTAGCAAACATTTTTGGACGAGGTTTACTTCGAATCCAGCATTCCCGTTTTGCACGGCCAAGGATTAATCTGGCTATTAAAAATAGGTTTGTTGTGTATGAGGGCCATTCTAGGGCCAGATGTGGTTGGTTTTGAATATTCTCATTCCCCTTTTCAGCAAACGTTTTTGGGCGAGGGTTACTTCGAATCTAGCATTCCCGTTTTGCAAGTCCCAGGATTAATCTTTTTGTTAAAAATAGGTTTGTTGTGTATGAGAACTGTCTCCACTATTTCTGCTATATAAACCCAGCATTCCAAAGGTGTGGCCACTGCTGACATGTAATAATCATCTCATTTCAAAGTTTTAAATGGTCTGTTTTTTAAATGTCTCCAGTACAACCACATGTGCTAGAGGCAGTTTGCAACCAGTTATTCCACGAGAATATTTTCATGAACCGTAATTTAGCGTTCACGCATTTTTCGAACCACGGTGAACCCAAACGCGTGTACTGCACTTACGCGTTGATCACTAGTCGTGACGTCAGGCCTAATCCTACATCCTTCTCTTACCTGCCCTAGAAGATCATCAGGCTAACAATCCCCAAATCTGGGACAGCAACTCTAAAAGCAAAAGTTATATAAACGTGCTCGATTCTGAACCGTAACGCAGCTATGGATACTTGAATTTTAAAAAATGTCAATGGAGTTTTAAATTGTAAACAAGAATAAAACAATGGACCGTGGTTCAAGCTCACGTGACTGCTAAATACGATTAAATTGTATTCGTGATTTATTGTAAACTCCTCTGACCTGGTGGTTGTTGGGGATTATACATTACTTCGCTCTGGTCTGTGTGGGGAAGTCCCCCTGTTAGGTTTGACCCGTGCGTGATTTCACTTCCTTGCGTCATTTGCTGTCACGCATCATTGAATATATAAAAATCCTTAGCGATATTGCCTGCCTTGACTATTAAACAGCCTTGACTTACATCTCGTGAAGTCCTGAAATAATTAAAATTAAGTTTCACTTTCGTTATTCCCTTTCTTTCATTTTAATGTGTATTCATCTCTGACAGTAATGGCCCTGTTTGAATACCTTAGGATCTAAATTACAGCTTGGTAGGCATCCATCAGATATCGTCTGGCTGTTTAAGAGTTTTCTGTTAATGTGTACTGGGAAAGAATTTTCACCATCACACCAAAATTTTTCCAGAGACCCTGCGGATATTATGGGCTGAAGCAAAACAAAGGATCATTGGTCTTCAAGAAGAAATAAAAGATGTTCGCGAATGTGCAAAGCACCTATTGTCTTTGCCATGTGCGTGCATCCGTCCGTCTGTCCGCATCTAACAGCTTGACTGCAAATGGACGGATTTTCATGAATTTTTGTATTTGGGTCCTATAAAATGACTTATCGAGCCATCAAAAATTTCATTAAAATTGAACCAACAGAAATTCGGAAATTATTATTATTATTTTTTTTTCTTGTAAAATTTATGTTATCTGTATACATAAAATGGAACTATATTTCATATGGTTGAGCATTACTGGATATCAAACTTTCAGGATATATTTTGGTAGTACCTAGAAAACTTTCAGGATCAGTTCCGATTCGACAGCCCCCAGTCCTCGTCCCACAAAACCTATATTAATTGAGAAGTTCGAACATTTCTCGAGGAGGAAATGTCAGATCGACACCAAATGTCCAACGTATATTTTGGTCTTTGAGAAGCTTTTACGATCAGTTATGATTCCAAAGCTCCTTGGTCCGGAGATCTATACTTAATCTATATGTGTAAATGAAGTTGGGTTTTGGGTATCGACACCAGATTTTCAACATATGTTTTGTTGATTCCAGGGGAGGCTTCAGATCTAATTCCTATTCCACAGTCCCCCATTTATCCCTCCAGAAACACTGCGATAAATTTGGAAAAAACAGCTCCGCTTCTTTTCAAAATTTCAGGACTTTTTAAAAATAATCTTCTCTAGAACTTTGTACGAAATACCAAATCGTCTGCGCAACCTTCCCCCAGTAAAAGAACTGCACAGTTCTCACCTTAACGCGGTCTAACACGTTTCAAACATTAAATGAGTGTTGGTAATTATTCCCTGAGCGATATTATAAAGATTTTTATTTGCTCATTGCATTGATATTTATGGGCGGTACCGAAACTACAATTTTGGGTACACGTGAGATTCAAGAACGAGGGACTTTCTCTTTGACAACCCTTTCTCTTTGACAACCATGCCAAATCACTCGTCGATCCCTCCCCTCTAGCAGTATGATAGTGCTATCCTTTATCCTTTCCCACTATGTAGTCTTTAGGGGTGCATTGTTTTCTTCCTGATCATAACATCAGTCCAGCAATAAAGCTGACAGGAAATCCCTTGGAAGGTGATCTCCAGGGAATACACGGATAGCACCATATTTATATATCACGTGGACTAGAACCATGTCCAATTCAAACACATCTATTGTTTTACCCATATGTTTCACTACTCGGCCACAGCGACTTCGTATAAATGTTATTTAGACTAACTTGAGTGAGCGGGACATGACCGTTTTAGGTTGTTTAGAGATATCTGCAGACCTTGATAGGATATTGATGTTCACCCTGATAAGAAACTCAGAGCAGTTGACACACGCTGGTTACTGTGACGTCGGACGTAGTATTACTTAATACTGTTTTCAAGGTTATCGAACTTGAACTCTGTCCAATGTAAGGCGTAGTCCGTCGTAATTCGGATAGTTGTCCGAATGCTAGGAGAGGGATACTTGGACAATCTCTGTTTCGACTCAGTCTCCCATAAGATGATATCTTAGATGTTAAGTCTGGTCCACCATTGCAGCGAAAGACCCTGCAATTCCATTAACCTCGTGAACTCAATTTCCAAATCCGCAACCCATCCACTCTGCTAGAATACTGTAGGTTTCATCAACATCACCATAGAAATAAAACAAACGAACAAATTTGTATTTATGCATGGTATGATGTAAGAATGATTCAAGAGTGCTTCCTAGGTTCGAAACCCTTAACTATTTGTTACTGAACTTTCTTATCTTTAGAGTTTCTTCTTATCGGGAAAATATGTGTATGATGTGCTTTTTTATATGCATTTTTTTTTTTTCCCCTACGTGAGGTCAGAGTTTTTTTTTTTTTTTTTGGCTAATTAGTAGCTTGCAATAATTTTAACGATTTCTTAAACTTATTTGGTGACGCTAGCTCGCGTCACCCCTTCGTTTCGGTTCTTGCGCCTGTGTAAAGGTAGGTAACCCCTTCCGGCGCAGGGACCTGAACGTGCACACACCTTACGAGACGGAGCAGCGTGCGAGTCGTAAGCACATTGTTTAAGCCTGTTGTGTGTACGGGGGTGGGGCGTTTTGAGGCTCGTTCCATCTCTGCCATTGGCCGGCGAAGCGCTGCTACGACGAATAACGGGACTCGGCAATTTATGTGAAGTTGTGGGTCCGCGATCGCCGACGGAGCTGTCGTTTGCTGGCGTGACCTAGACCCGTGACATCACGGTGGTTTGAAGTGGACAACGCGAGGTCAGCCACACGTACGACGCTAAGGAGATTTTTTTTTTTTTTTGTTGCTCTTGCGGTCTGTGGCTGTGGTCAGTTTCGTACGGACAGTCTCCGCCAAAGCGATCCACCGTGCAGTCACGGCATACTTCGTTATCTGGGTCACGTGCATTTACAGCCACCTCAGTCCTTGTTGTCGATAAAAAAAGATTAAAAAAAAAAAAAAGAAAAAATTCTCGGGACGTGTGTGTGCTTGTGTGAGTGTGTGTGCGTGTGTGGCACGAGCGAGTGGACAGTGTCATGAGGCCCAATGGAGAGACGGAGAGCAGGCAGAATTCCCCCGATATTCCGCTCCGAGATACGGTGATACAAAACGGCTCCGGGAAATGCTCCCGAGGTTCTCTGACGGCGCTAGGGACAGCAGGCGCCAATGGTTCCTTTACCAGGTCGGTTGAGGACAGAAGTGAGGAGCATTTTCACGTAAGTAAATCTTTGTTGTCCGTTTATCTCCTATATAAAAAAAAAGACGCGCATGTGTGTGTGTGTGTGTGTGTGTGTGTGTGTGTGTGTGTGTGTGTGGCTGCACGCCACTGAAACCTGTCGAAAGTCATGAACAATAGAACCCCTCCACTTTAATTAAGAGAATGACTTTCAGAGAGCGTAAACGCCATAATTAAATAAGATTTTTTTTCCCTCTCAAATTCCTTTTAACAGCAGGGGAGGCACTTTGGTAAGGAAGTAGCTGATCGCCTAGCTGTTTACCGAATCTAAAGATGAATACCGAAACTCATTCCTGAATATATTAACGGCAGCATTAGAAATCTGAATGCGCAATGGCGTGTAGCATGTAGACTAGTAAACACTTATGCATACATTTTAATTTTAATCATCGCTGCGTATACATACGGGTTGATTCTTAAGTAACTCCTTTTAGGAGTTACTTAAGAATCAACCCTTAAAATTGAACTCACGCGTACATAAATAATAGTTTTTAATTCCATTTCACACAACGAATACTTACTTTGGCGTATGTTGGCACTTAACGCCAGGATGTGCTGCCACGGGCTGGCATTAGCTCGACCGAGTCCTTGGCAGCACACCCTAAATGGCTGGGAAATCCCAATAATGATGCATTTGTGCTTTATAAAATTATAAATTGTTTGCATCTTTAAAATTAAAAGTAACTAGCATTTTGTATAAGGATTTTTGTATAATTTATATCTTCATCATGAGATGTCATGAATTTGTTTTCTGCGTAACTCGAATCTAATTTATTTTTTTATTACTTACTAAATCAGAAGTGCAAAATAAAAACAGGAGTTGTTTAAAACACACCTATTGTTTTTCGATTCTATACACATCTACGTATAATACACAGCAGGTGCATAAAATTACACCTACTGTTTAGCAATTTCTGTATAGTCCTACACATGGTATTCGATAACGCGCCAATCGGTATTTTATGGTTAAGTGCGTGCTCGAACGCACTACTTAATAGTACAATATTCCATACCCGTAGAAGACCTGTATGCGAATTTATAATTCAGAGGTTCTTTTTCTTTTAACTTGCACTAAACTTAGTGATAGTTGCGAACAAGTTATTAATAGTATTAAACTGGATTATTAATGACCAAATTTAAGAAAGGATAATCGTGCTTATGGGATTCTTGCATAACACTACCGGCCAGTGGCTTTTGGGCCATTTGATTTTATCTTTTGCATCACACTACTACGACTTTACCTAAAGATAATGCTATCTTCTGGCATTCTACTTTTACTCCAACTCCCTTATTGAAATCGATTTATCAAGATTATCGATCTTGCTAAAGCTCCTTCTACCAGACCAAATACATTTCCACCCATGTCTCTTCTGACTTTTCTATAAGATTACTTATGCATTCTTGATACAAAAAAAGTATTGTGGTCTTGATGAGATCTTAGAGTTTTTCTTTCAATTTGTGTTCCTTAAGAGGGATCACAAATAACAACGTATCCCTGTTATATCTTCCAAAATAATTGAAACATAAACTTAAATGACTCGATCAAACATTTTGATTTGATTCCTGGGATGAAATGAAAACTTTTGTGTATTGTTTAATGTTCAATACACACGATTTATTTCATTGCCTTGGCACTTTGTTGAAGCTGGGAGTCCAGTAAATTTTGATTCCATACTTAAAGTCCAGACTGTCACATGGTTAACTCTTGCTTTGTGTACCTTTATCATGTAGTATGCCAATCTATACATATCCATCATAATCCTATAAATAAAAACACATATTTTCCATCTATGTCATCCCCCTGATGTCCTTTCTTCGATCCATTTCATTCTTCCTTTTGTCTTTTTCATCTTTAGTGGTATAGCTGGACCCCTCTTACACATAACCGAAATCTATCTCTACCATGGAGTACTGTTCCTTATCTGGGGGATGCATCCTTCCCTCAAACCTCTCTAAAATTCTAGCAGCCTTACACTGTGTGCATTACAGTGAGTAGCCAACTTAGATTCACGATATAAAAAAAAAAACTTTTTTTTATTTTGGGGGAAAAAATTATGAATCCAATTATAAATTTGAAATTTTGTCAGGTTTGGACTAGACAGTGTCAACAAATCCACGGCACAAGAACACCAGGGTATTGTAGACTCTCTTATAGTAAGTCGAGTAAAATGATGTGTAGTTTTTCAGTAATCTGTGGACACTGAATGAGAAATTCCCAAGCAGATTGACACTTCGATAGACTGTAAACTCCAAATTGCAGAAGCTTTACGATGCTTGAATACACATTGTATCCGTCTCTCTATTTCCATCTGCTGTTATTTAGCGCATTAACCTTTAATCTTCCCTAGTAATATTCCTCGCCTCAGGTGAAGGCCACCTGTATGATAAAAAAATGCTGCGTCCCCCTAAGGAAACTAACAAAGTTCCTGTTTTCTCTTACACAATCGAACCTTACTTGGGCCCCTGCATTGGCAAGAGCTTGACCTCTTAGAAAACTCATTGCGGTAATCGATCTGCGATCTCTCAAGTCCTTAGTCGGCTTTTTTTAAACATGCTTCTGTGCTTTCAACAGATGTTTTTCCTGAACTCATTTTAAAACGACTTGTACGCACGTGTGTACTATTAATATAATTTTTTGAGAGATGTTAATTAACCTATAATTAATACAAGACGTTGACATGTTTTACCTATGCCAATGCCAATGTGGAATTTGAAACTCGGATTTCGGAACTTCAGAGATAATCCAGTAATAAATAAACAACAATATTCTACTGGATTCCTTTTTGTTTCTCTGTTCACAAGTTTTGGAAATAGAGCAACGAAAACAAATATTATCTTGGATCCCTAAGACAATATTTATTTTCCTTGGAGTCGGTGCCCTCGTGGGTAGCATAGTTGGCAAGATCGCTGTCCTCCCTAACACAGGGTGGAAAGACGAGTTCGAGTCCCGTCGAAGACGGGAAGAATTTTTATGGGTCTTTTTCACAACGTGGCTGAGTTAGTCGGTCCCAGGCGAGGGTAGCGTGGTTTTTTATCCCGGAAACTCGGGTTTTTCGTCCATCAAACAGAAAATGGACCTCAGAACACATGGAATTGTGTGTTCTGAGGTCGAGACTTGGTTTGACAATGAAATATTGGGCTGGCTATGACTTGGAGTAACGTAGATTGAATAACGTGGAGTCTGCACAATACGGGATCGACCCAATACGCAGCTAAACAATATGTACGGCCGGCCAATTGTTAACTGTTTCTATGAAAGTGCTTGTCTGAATGGTGCCCAGACGTATTACCTGTGTCACCGGCCCCTAATGCCGGCCGTGAGTGCGTTGGTATATTCACTGAAATAAAACAGTTACAATGAAATTATGAGCTCCTCTGGTCGGAATTTTTTATATAGATCTAAGACAACTTGAATTCTATAATCAGAATGGCTATAATCAGAGTTTCAGAGGGGTAAGGATGCGTGGCTGTCATGTGTGAAAAATATGTCTGTGGGTTAAGCTACCCGAGAACATATACTCATGTATATTATATTCATAAATTTCGTGTGTTCTTCGGTTGATTTGTCTATTTTGATGGACCAAAAACTCGAGTTTCCCGAGGGGAGGGAGGACTTTTTTATTCTCACCTGAGACCGACTAACTTATCTACGGAAAGAAAGAAACCATAAAAGTTCCTCGCATCATTGAAGGGATTCGAAGATGGTTTGTGGGTGGACGGTGATTATAACACTGTGCTACACGCGAGAACTGATTTCTCAGGAATTAAGCAATCCCAAGTCGACAGTTGGCAATGTACTGAAGAAAATAAAGTTCAGCCTTGTTGTTGTTGGGTTTTAGGAGCATCGGCAACTAAGGCTATGTTGCTCCGTGTATATTATCTATAAATTGCGTGTGTTCTGAGGTCGATTGTCTGTTGAAAAAGGCCCATTAAAATTCCTCAACGGAATTCGAACTTAGGTCTTTTTCACCCAGTGTGGGGAGGACGGCGATCCTACCAACTGTGCTACGCGCGAGGGCTTCAGAGATAGCTGGCTATCTCATGTCGCTCTTACATCCTAAAGAATTTCAGGTCGGACTTTCCAGCAGCTGACGCAGTCAACTGGGGAACGCAAGGTTACAGTACTATATGCGTTTGAGTTGGCCGTGGTTCGAGCTAACGTGACTGCTAAATATGCTAATCTATTATTCATTATTAAAACCGCGTTCTCGAGTTTTCGTTCCTTCACGATATTGGTCTGGAGTTCTGTATCTACCAAACTAAATTATAATATCATCGAAAAGTCTCAACCAGGAATCGAGTTTGTGATATTAGCCAGAATTTAATGAGTTCCATCATAGTTTAATGAGTCCATTAAACTTCAGTCTGATGGATATGTACGATGCCTTTGAATGCTTTTACCTGAGCGTGTTGTCGCTCAGGTAAAAGCTCCATTCTGTTAACACCGAGTAGCCGGTCACGTCTGAATATTTTATGATTCAACATAGATACACTGTATGAGTGATCCACTGCGGTGGAGAGCGGGCACCGGGATGGAAGGTGGCCAGTCGTAGTTGTTGTGTTGTGAAGTTGGGAGGACGAATTGTCACTGTCTGAAGAGGTTTCTCGTGGTATGGACTTAGTCCACTGATCGCAGTGCATGGAACCATGAATGCTGCGATCCTGCATTGGTGTTCTGGCCACTGCTGTGTGCCCTATATTGTGACAGTTTTAAGGAACACCGTTATATATTTCATCACGACACAACTACTTGAAAATCTGTGGTATGAACTAGGATGCAAAATTAGACCATGGCCGAGGCGATTCTCTTCCTTCTTGAAGCTCACGAATGCTTTAGAGGAGGAGGTTGTTGTTGTTGTTGTTGTTATTTGGTTTTTAGGAGCATTGGCAACTAAGACCATATTGCTCCGGGGATATGCGGTGGTCATTCTCTAACCTTTCCGCATCCTCCGTATTTGGTGGTGACGGGCTCGAACCGAGGAGGAGGAGGAAGTAACACAATACTGCCAGGCTTTCTGCAGGAATTAATACAGCTTCGGAAGTAGTCATTGCGGCCGTAGCAAGCTAACACGTTATTAATTTCTTTGAATAAATATGTTTTGTTCAGAACTATAAGTGTCCCATAACTTTTGGTTATGGTGTCCCATAACCAAAAGTTATGGGACATATGTTTAGTATTTCAGTTTTTTAAAAAATAAATTTTCTGTTTATACTCCGGGACGACCACACAGTCAGAAGAGTTCACAAAATCGAAAGAATACAAGAAACAGCACCGTATTTAGCAGTGACGGGCTTGAACCATGGTCACTCAAGGCACGTGTACTCATTCACACTCGCGTTGACCACTCGGTTACCGTGGCCTATAGTCAGAAGTATGCGTGGATGTTTTTTCTGCTTATTTTTATTATTAAAATTCCGAAATTTTATCAGTGAATCCTAGTAATACTGTATTTTTACTCATTACTATGATGTTCCTCTTTGGTCCGTCTTCTTTTGTCCTATACCGTAACGATCTTTCATCCAAGTTCCATTCTGTTAACACCGAGTAGCCGGTCACGTCTGAATATTTTATGGTTCAACAACATAGATACACTGTATGAGTGATCCACTGCGGTGGAGAGTGGGCACCGGGATGGAAGGTGGCCAGTCGTAGGCGGGGAAACAAGGACACTGAATGTACACACAAATTTGATATCTGATTGTGGAGATAGCTCCAGGAGATGAAAGTATCCCGAAGAGTTGTACTACGTCGACCAAAGGTCACGAACCAGATGATCTATGGATAATCTTGTTCTAACTGCTGTAGGACATAGGGAGATGACTGCGTAGCACCTCTCTTTCTAGTTTGCAGACACTTCGGGATGGAACATCTCTCGTATCCTGTTAGCTGCAGGAGAGATCTGTATGTATGCAAGGTGACAGATGGTTTTTGTTCCTTTACTTTTTTACCTTTATCACACAAAGCGCCCGCTTCAACTGGTGTTGTGGGCAACAATTTAATCCAAGAGTAATGATCCAATATGTTGTTCGCGCATGAGTGAATTCGGATCTATTTAAGTAAGATTCCCCATGTACTCGAGAGAGAACTGTTTTAGAGATGCAGTAGGATTCCAGTCAAATAGAAGATAATGCCTCCCATTTAGAGTAACTGATGGACGTCTTTCAGGTTGATGCGCCGTTCAGCAAGGTATTTGTTGAATGGCGCATCTATCAAGGTCTTCAGACCCGAATGCCCTTGAACATATACCTGATCATCTGCGAAGAGAAAATTTTTCGAGTTGTCACTGCCTTTCCTCTTCCCCCAGAACTTTGCTTGAGTTACGAGAATTGCTAATGCATAATAAACCATTCTTGGTGTTTTCTCGCAGGAATATTCCATATTCTTCTTAAAGTCTACAATCTCTTTTTCTGGATATTCATTTCCAGATAAGCATGAGCTAATTTACAAATTCTAGAGGCCTGGAGGGTGGCACAGTTGGTAGAATCGCAGTCCTCCTCACACCGTGTGGGAAAGACCTAATTCGTACCCCGTCAATAACCGCGAGGAATTTTTATAGGTCTTTTTCACAACGCGGCTGAGATAGTCGGTCTCAGCGAATGGAGCATGGAGTTTTCTCCCGGCAACTCGCGTTTTTCGTCCAGAAAACAGGCAAATAGACCACAGGACACACGTTATTTACAGTCATAAATGTATAGCGCAATATGCCCTAAGTTGCTGTTCCTAAAACCGTATACAACAAAAAAGAAACAAACAAATTCTAGAATTTGCCCACTATTATAATTTTATTATTTATTCTTTAACTTTTGCCCATGAGTGTAAGTGGTACCTTCATGGAGAAGACAAATCTTATCAACAGATTCGGGTTATCCTCCTTTTCAATCCTCGTCCAATCCTTTATGCAAGTATTCTGTCGTCCATCATCTGTCGTACATCCAAACTTTTGGAACTGGTTAAAAGGTCGCCATCTGTTTTTAACAAATGAACACCGTATCAGTGGCCATGATTCGGGATGTTGGCTGTAGGAGAATACACTTTTGATTATTGAATTTTCCCCACAGGAGTGTATGCTTTGAGCTAAAAATAAGTGCAGTCATAGATATGAATGTTGACAAGAAATGATTGTTTGTGTATCAATTCAGAGATAGTTACTGTACTTACGAAAATGCGGTGCACCTCAAAGACGAAAAGATGGGCAAGAATCTCATCTTGATGAAGTCGGAATACGAGAGACTTATGTGTGCGGGCATTGTCTTTCTAGAAAATACTGTTTGGGATGGAGCACCGAAAAAGCAGAAGGACTAGTCTTAGAATGTTTAAGACTTGTCTTACAGTTAACATGCCATCTAAGATGAACGGCTGTTGTAATAATGGCTCCCCATACCATGATTCGGGATGTTGGTCCGATTTGCTACTCCCTGATGCACGGATTACGTCTGTCCCCATTGTATCGTCACTAAAGACAATATGATAAGCATTCTTATCCCCAAGCAACTCTCCCATCACCATCCAGAGGTAGACATGAGAACTGACGGCGAGAATTCAATCCAACTTCTGGCAGTCGTCTGTTACTTATTCTCACTGACACAGGCACAGGCAAAGATGGAGTTACTGCGTTGGAAATCTGGCTGATCGTGACAGATGAGTTCCTTGCCGCCAGTCGGCAGATCCATCGATTGCCCCGTACTGATGTTCTTCTTATGCCACTGGCTGTGGCGAATGTCCGGGTACCTTCTTGTACTTATTATTGTGAACAGCGTCAATTCGAACATTATGACTCACATGAACGTCAATTTTCCGTGCTAATCATCCAGCTCCTGATAACCCAATGATTCCATCCCCTTTAAAAGTCCGTCCGCTGTACAAAACGTCGCCTTATCCATGCTAAAAGCATGGAATGCATGTTTCATTTTGTGGCCCCTTTCTTTTGAAAGAGCCCCAAAACCAACTAACCACAACTATCTTACAGAGCCGTGCAAATGAAGGAGGCACTGGGTGCGGCCCAGATGCGCCGCATCTAGTGCCGCCTCCATTTTCTCGGCTCTGCAAGATAGTTGTGGTTGATTCTCTTTATAGGACCTTCAGATTCCTAGGTCAGGGCGATAAAAGACACGTTATTGGACGTTCTATTGCGTCGAACTGCTTTATATGTTAGTCGTTTACGTCCATATACGTCACCGTGCAAATTTTCAGGTAAATCCGTCCATTCTTTCTAGGTGGGGTTATTTCATCGACGAACAGTGTATATTATTATCATAATATACACCTTTTGTTTAAAATATCATTTGCAACACATTGTCCCCACCCCTTCTATCTGGGTTTTTGGTAGCAATTATTTCTATTTATTATGACAGCGAGTCCTTTCTTCCATTTGGACTATTCTTTCTATTCTTCTCTACCAGAACTCTGTGAGTGTATAAATGTATTAGGGAAACAAAGACATCTTTGTCAGTCCGTGCAAAACGATTAGAATTTTTCCACTTAAATAATGCAACACATTAAGCCATCTCTTTTTTTTATAATTAAAGGAATTGGAGTTTCCAAATAATGCGCAGTTAAAATTCCAGATGGGATATCAAAAATTATTCCTCAACTTCCCCGAAGATTATTAAAGCACATTGTTTCAGTGCTCTAGAAAGGTAATACGATATTCAAGTGGAGAAAACTGCAAAAATTACATTTGACATAACGACAGCTCTGCCAGTGGCCAAGTACAGTAACTTTGGGGAGTTGGCAATAGCTAACATTAGCTTATCAACCCCCTAATGATGTAAAAACCTTGTCTCGGCCGAAACGGTTCTCGTCCATAGCAATCATTCAACAACCAATAATGCAAATACGTCGAAGAAAAAGCACTCCTTTGGGCTACTTTATGGCATTTTTATCGATTTCTGAACAGCCACTGGGGAAATGGAGGAAAATATATCTGAAGAATGCCCTAAAGCTTCATAAATCCTAACAAAAAAGATATTACAGTGCTTCGCTCTAATCTAAGTGCTATTTTGTATCAGGTGCTATTGACATGAATGCCGACTACTATAAATAGGCTTTTTTCTGCGTTTGTTTTTGCACACGACACTTGACGCTCGCCCAGTCCGGGGGAACAATGCCGGTAATACGGGACGCTAAATATCGGCGAGGCGCGGGTATTTAACAACCCCGGACACCTAAGACGAACAGGCAGAAGATAAAAAGTGAACTTCAAAAGTCCAACTGCGGCAGGGAGCATTAAGGGGGGGCGATGTGATAACTGAATACAATCAGTGTTGGTTTATAGTTTCCGCACTCGTGTCGTTTAGATGGACGTGGTCCCCCCCCCCACAATTTTCTTGCTTCTTTTCCTTCCCCGAGAAAGAGGGAGCATTTGTGCATCTGTAGAGTTTCCTCGAGGATGTAGCGCGGTCAAGGGCAACCAAATCAGTCTGTCACGTCCACTGGCTTCTGCTGCTGATGTCACTGACCTGTTTCTATGTCGAAAATTATAGGACTGAGTGCAGTTTCGTAATGGGCTCGCTCCCCTTGGGCTTCTTTTATTCGAAGAACGAGGATATTCAACAACACCGCTGCATAAATGTGCAAACATTTCTCAAATTAGGGTTCTGCATCTTTCTTTTCTTATTCATTCTTTTTCATGCTGCCCCTCTGCCTATACATTACTCTCCCTCCCCTCCCCTCTCTCTCTCCCTCATTATTTTGTCTGTCAGTCTCTCGTTTTTCCCTTTGTTTTTCGGTCTTTCTTCTTTCGGTCCGTCTTTATCTCTCTCTCCTTCTCGGTCTCTCTTGCTTTTTGTTTTTCTCTTTCTGTTTCTCGGTCTTTCTTTCCCATTCTCTTGCTCTGTCTCTTTGCTTTTTCTCTTTCTGTTTCTCGGTCTTTCTTTCTCATTCTCTTGCTCTGTCTCTTTGCTTTTTCTCTTTCTGTTTCCCTGTGCCTCTTGGTTTTTTCTGTGTCTCTTTCTCTTTCTGTTTTTCGGTCTTTTTCTTTCTTTTTTCAGTCCGTCTCTCTCTCTCTCTTTCCCTTTGTCTCATTCTGTTTTTTCGGTCGGTCTTGCTTTTTTTTATTTCTGATTCTCTGACTTTCTGTCTCTCTGTTCCTCTTGGTTTTTTTCTGTTTCTCTGTCTTTCTCTATCTTTCTGTTTTTCTGTCGTTTTCTTTTTTTCAGTCCGTCTATCTGACTGTCTCTCTCTCTCATTCTGTTTATCGGTCTGTCTTTCTGTTGTTGTTATGTTGTTGCTATGTGGTTTTTAGGAGCATTAGGAACTAAGGCCATATTGCTCCGGGATACGTGGTGGTCATTCTCTGACCTTTCCGCATCCTCCGTATTTGGTGGTGACAGGCTCGAACCCCGGTCTAATCAAGAAGCGTGTGCTACGCACTGCTGCTCCTTCCCACCTGGCTACGGAGGCGCCGATCTGTCTTGCCTTTTCTCTTTCTGTGTTGTTGTTGTTGTTTGGTTTTTAGGAGCATTAGCAACTAAGGCCATATTGCTCCGAGAATATGCGGTGGTCATTCCATTGACCTTTCCGCATCCTCCGTATTTGGTGGTGACGGGCTCGAACTTCGGTCTAATCAAGAAGCGTGTGCTACTCACTGCTGCTCCTTCCCACCTGGCTACGGAGACGCTCTTTTCTCTTTCTGTTTCTCGGTTTTATTTCTAATTCTGTTTTTCTCATTTTCCGTCTCCATTCATTTTTCCATCTCTCTCTCTCTCTCTCTCTCTCTCTCTCTCTCTCTCTCTCTCTCTCTCTCTCTCTCAGCCGACCGGGCTATCCAGGTGGGTAAAGTGCCTGCCTGGCAACCCAAAGGTCGCGGGTTCGAATCCCGCCTCGGGCTTGGATCAGAGAAAAATGCAAAAACTTTGGGAGGTGCGTTATGGCCACAGAAGCCGATGCGCCAACAACTAACAAAAAAAAAAATCTCTCTCTCTCTCTCATTCTGTTCCTTTCTCTCCTTTTGGTTTTCTCTTTTTGCCCATCTTCGTGTTCGTGTTCATTTTCTTTTTCTTTTCGTCCGTCTTTATCTCATTCTATTTCGTAGTCTCTCTTGATTTTTCTCTTTTTTGTCCCTCTTCATTTTTTCTCTTTCTGTTTTTCGATTTTTTTTCTTTCCATTTGTCTCATTCTGTTTATGTATCCTCCTTGGTGTTTCTCTTTTTTGTTTCCCTGTCTCTCCTGGTTTTTCTCTTTCTATCTCTGTGATTCTATTTCTCTTTGTGTTTTTCGGTTTTTCCCTGTCCGTGTCTCTCTCTCTCTCTCTCTCATGTTATGTGCTTTGATTCGTTTCTACCGCTTTGATTCAGTTTCTACCACTTGTATCACTTATACTTATTATGCTTCTCTGTATCTGCCCATAATTTAGATGTGGTGTAGTGTATCTTCTCATAGTTGATCTAAAATTCAGATGACAACAGACCATATTTCTTACTTCTGGCATATCATTAATAGTCGGCTTTCACGATATATTTGTATAAGAGAAACGTGTAAGTATGGTGTCGTTCACCTTCGAAGTAATGTGTGTTGTGCTGCTTTAAGAGGTTGTGCTGGATTTCTCTAAAGAAGTGAGAAATCTAGAGTATGACTAATGCGCTGTTAGAATCGATAAAAACAAACACCTCATTATTTGCTTACACTGACTACCCAGACTGTGTAACGATGCTAATGGTGTGGAAAGTGGAGGGAGGCGGGTGTGGTGGGAGGAAATAGTTATAGAATTGCGTGCCGCTTCCATTGAGTTTTTACTTTTGGGGTAAAAACGCTCCGGTGGCACGAACTGTGCCGCAATCCTATGGAGTCTGCCCACAGAGAAAGCGAATAACGAATCTGGACGCCGAAATTTCAGACGTAACCCCCCCCCCACACACACACTTCCAGATGTTCGAAGGTGACTTTATTCAGAGTACACACGCGCAGAAATTTGTTAATATTGCCGACACTTGGCGGGCAATAAAACTGACACCGACCGCTGTAACTCTTCGGGGCATTGGACGTTCACAATACACTCAAAGCAGCTCGGGCAAACTGTCTTTGAATATTTGGTTCTTAGGTAGTTCATCCCCCTCTTCGTTCCCCCTTCCGTTGATCACACTCGAAAAACTGACGCACAAAGCGACAGGTCGGAAGTTATCGCTCCAACAATGCGTTTGCGCAAGTGTTGTGCGAATTGAAGTCGCAATACCACGTGACGACAATGCTGCCAAAAATAAACCGCCGGACCTACGAAGAAAGCGGATAATGACAAAAAAGAACACCCCTCCCTTTCCCGCTCCCTTCCCAACCCAAGGGTTCTTCCAGTTACCAAGCGACCGTATGGTCAACAACTACAAAGGCTATTTTTAGTACTGGTCACTGTAAATCCCCCTCTTCCCCCTTTATTGACCGTCCCTCGCTGTCTGCGCGTCACAAACAACAGGGGCTATATTTAGGTAAGAAATGGAAGAAATTCAGCCGGGGAAAAAAAAAAAAAAACATACGTACAGTACTTTCTAGTTAGGTTGAAGGTTTCACCTTGTAGGCATGTAAGATCCTTGCAATTGTCCTTCTCCAAGTCGTAAACAGCTCCTGGTCATGAAGGAGCCAAAAATAGTTGTTTACTAAATACCATAGTTCACAGGCACTGTTGCCTTCCTGTCTGTAATGTCTTTCCCATAAACAAAAGGACTAGATTTGCTTCTGTTATGTTCGATATAAGTAGTGCTTATATCGAACATAACATTTTATGGGCCACCCTGGTACCATGTTGTTCCGAGAGACTATGGTTTTCCATGGTTTGGAAAAGGAACTTCCTTCCTTTTCCAAACCGTACATCTTTAGTAATGAACTTATTAGAAGGAGAAAAATATTTTTAGTTTCAAAATGCTGCAGTAATATATTTTGACATCATAATACTATTAATTATAATAGTGTTATCAATTCATGAGAATATTTTTTCCGTTTTTTTATATAAAAATCCAAATAAGGGATTCGAACCTCAATGTTCCAGGTTCGAATACCTTTTTTCATTCGCATTATTTTGCCCACACAGCTTAAATGGTGTGGGCCACGGGGCGTTAGTATATGCTACTTGTAAATTCCTTGTTTTCCAAGGTTAGTTTGCTTCTTTTCGGGATGAAAGTTATTATGAAAGTTACTGGAAGAGAACCGTGGTTCTTGCTCAGAGAAAGAACATGTTTCACCATGGGCTGTCGTGCCATCTTGTTCGTCCTCCCTGTGCTTTAATTACAATTACTGGACGAAGTCCAAACGAGCAGAAACGTTGACACGCTATAACAAGCGCCAGAGCCCTTGACATTCAGGTTGTAGCGCTCATTGGCTTGCATGTCACACTATGCAAAGCAATGAACACTGATTTTACGGTTTAAGTGGGTTGTATGCGGCAGCTCATACATACATTCCATGAAGGATGCCGTGTAGTGCTTAGGGTTGGTGGAGTGGAACAAATGCAATCCGAGGATCGTGACCCTGCTTGATTGGATATGCATTTCATCACGACCCAGGGGTCGAAATAGAGAATTTTACGAAACAGAACGCTCGTTAAGAAAATATCTTATTTTTAATAAACAAAATATGTGCGTGACATTACCAATGCGTGTCACGAACTGGAACAATGTTTCGGTGCGCTCCGGCCCCTGCCACAACCCAACTTAACCTGTAGTTTCAGGTTGATTAGATGTCAAAAGGAAGTTTTAAATGTGTAAAGTTGTGAATGAAAATGGCATTTTTTAATAAAAATTAATTTAACTAATAAATAATAATTATTAGGTGCGATAATGTGCGTATTGTCTTCACAATGTCCTTCCGACCGTCCGCATGTAATAACTAGGCTCCTAATGGATTAATTTTCATGCATTTATATTTGGGCGTTATAAAAAGCCCTAATAAATCTTTATAAAAAGATTTCCATAGCCATCCCACATTTCATTAAAATTGGACCAATAGAAATCCAGCAATTATTATTGCTGGATTTCTATTGGTCCAGTGGATGGATTTTCATGAGATTTTTATATTTCGCTCTTTTGAAACTATTTGTCGCCTTCGACTATGACAAGTATCCATTTCGTACTGCTTTATTTCTTCACGCTGATCGCACTGAGAATGTATGGTCACTTAATAGCTTTTTTTTTTTTTTTTTTTTGGTAGTTGTTGGCGCATCGGCTTCTGTGGCCATAATGCACCTCCCAAGTTTTTGCAGTACTTTGATCCAAGCCCGAGGCGGGATTCGAACCCGCGACCTTTGGGTTGCTAGGTAGGCACTTTACCCACCCGGCTAGCCTGGTCGGCACTTAATAGCATGGAGTTTAAGAGTGTTCTTCTCGGTTCACTATCATAAACAACTGTAAAACGTCCTGTAGAACTTATTTCGTTCTGTTTGGTTGAGTAATAAGTAAGTAAATAAATAAATGTGGTTTTTTTTTTCTCCTTTTTGGATCAGAGTTATCATTCGCTGAGTTTTACATTTTCTTTAATTTTATTGGCCCATCTTCGAAATTCCACTGTAATATTGCAAACAAAACTATGCACTTTAGAAGATTTTTATCTATGTTGGTTATGACACTACAATTCTTTGAACTTGTGAAATACAGCTGTACAATTGAAGCTCAAACTGTACAGTTCCTTGTGGCACTTATGGCCAGCCTTTTTGATTTATAATCTTCCGATCTCACTATTTGCAGAGACGGCCATCCCTTTTAGGGATGGCCAGTATTTCTCTGTAAGTGTTATTCGCATCTTTTTACCGCTGAAACCGATTTTTGAATATTGAACTGTATTATGGTTATACGCAATGCAATGACAAGTGACTGATTGTAGTAGCCGACCTTCGAGGCTGGAAATGAAGAAAAACACGGGTAGACGCCGACCCTGGCCTCCAGGCTGAGAGCTGTTGTAGCCGCCTATATTGATTTTAGAGTTGGTTATTGTTGTGGGTTTTAGACGCATCAGCGACTTGGGCCATATATATTACGTAATTCTGTGGCCTATTTGCTGGACGAAAAATAAGAGTTTTTGGAGGAAAATCGTCCAACTCACGCCTTAGACCAACGAACTGGACCACGTTGTGAAAAAGGCCATAAAAATGGTGTCATTAACGGGATTCGAACTGAGGTCTTTTCCACCATGTGTGGTGAGGACAGTGGTTGTATCAACTGTGCTACCGCGAGGGCCCTAGGGTTGGATCTGCCTAACTATACGTAAAGCGTCCAAGTAGTCTGTAAAGCCATTTCCTTCCTGTTTGCCGACACTTATGGCTCTTTCAAACACTGTAAGCTTCGCACTGGGAGGGACCGTACTACTGCTGATATCCGTTGTGTTTCTTTGATATTTTTATACCCACTCTTCTGTTTTCTTCACTAGTAATGGACGGATGTCCAAATACTTTTTAAGATACTGTATATAAATAACGAATTATTGCTGCATTAAACAACTCATTTGCTGTAGTTTGGAATTTTGTACAGACTTTACTATTTATTGTGAAACCAGAATCTGTATGAAACGGGAATCTTGTTTTACTATTTTTTAATCCATTTTTTCTAATGCTTTTACTGTTTATTGCTATTTATTAAAATGCTTTAAAGGACAAACAGAGATTCATGAACTTAGCGGGATTCGAATTCAGATTAAGATATGTCGTCAGATTATTGAACGTTAGATTCAAGATTAATTGAAATAGATATCGTGAAATATGTAAATGAATTGTAAATATTGACGGAATTGAAGGGTACACTTCACCTTTCAGTTCAGTTGGGATTTGAAGGGTAACTAAATGCCACATCAAGCTGTTCTTTGTTTTGAATTGCCTCTAAAAATAGCAAGACGTAATGGCATTAAATTTGTAATAATCGAACTCTTTCTCATGGGATAATGATAACGTATACCATTGTTTGATGTACATCAAACAACTGTTCGTTTATAACTGAAGCACTGACTTTTCTTTTAATTAGGAACAAGAAATTGAGATGGTAAGTAATTTCCCTGAGTGGAATATTTACTTTCTCAAACCTCTTTCCAAAATTTCTACCCCAACGCTTGTATCTCACTCAGATCTGTAGCACTAGCATCCGCCCTTCTCAGTTAGAAAAAAACTCTGCTACCCATTTTTACTTCCTAGTTTTTTATTCCAAATTCTCCTCTGCAAATACATTATACCAGCAAAAATATATCGTCTCTCACTGCTTGCTCTCTGTAGCGAAGGTTCTTGCGGTTACAGCGTGAAACTGCATGTGCCGAAACCAGTCTGAGTCAATGAACCCATCCTTCCAAGTGTCAAAAATGCAGGCATTACCAGCCTGCATTTTTGACACTTGGAAGGATGGGTTGTGGAAGGAAGGATGTGGAGAATGTTTTTGTGGTATACACGGGACCCTTTGATACCAGTGAAATAACATTTGAATGGCAAAAGTTATCCGGAAATTGTTTCAGATCAGGCCATCCCTGCATGATAGTTGTATGCCTATCTGCTAATGGGTTCTTTCAATAAGATAATAAAGGATGTCACAAGGCCAGATTTGTAAAGAGCCAGTTCCAGAACATGTGAATGAATTTAGCCTACTGTAGTCGTCTTCCCACTCACCAGATCTCAATCCAGTTGAGCACTTTTTGTATGAGGAGAAAGAAACTCTTCGCAGTAGATATCCACAACCACGGAACTTGCAGTACGAGTGAGAAGCAGTTGAGTGAATATCAAGCAGCATCCCTGTGCCATGCTTTCGACACCTCATTGAGTCCGTGGTATGGCTAATACAGGCCTACTCGCTATTAGGTAGATGTACCTAATAAAGTAGCCACTCAGCGTATTTTTAATATACAAGTGCTATTGAAAAAGTTTTCCACCACAATTTTTTTTTCTTTGAAAAAATTGTTTGAAAAAAAAAAGCTAAAACTTGTTTAAAATAGTGTTCTGCTTGTTACCTTTTCACCACAGAATTTCAAAACAATCGATAGGGTGTATTGGGTGAGGTGTGTCACGTTGAGATGGTTGTCATACACGTCAGAATTAATGAAGAAACTGTGAGTGCAGTAATTAACCACTTGGATTATGTCAAGTGTTTGTTAATGTTTGTTCCACAACAACTTATGCATGTCCATGACCAGGCCGTTGGGTGCAGGTATATTAAGACGTGTGTCTATCCGGTCATTCTTTATGGAGCAGAAGTCTGGACTTCAACTGCCGCAACGCATCTAAGACGGATTTTTGCGGGCGAATTTTGGCTATTGAAGTGGGCCATATGGAAATTCCGACTTCCCCCTGCACGAAGGACCACCCAGATGGCAGCATCTCTAAACATCAGACGGCTTCCTGCCATTATCCATGAGAGAAGACTCGTCTTTTCTGTAAAAATGATGGTTGGCATTATTTCGCACCCAGACTTCTGGGCCAACTGCGGTTGGAGGATCCCGGTCCCAAGCCTTCGGGCCAATCCAGTCCTCCAGGCCACCCCAAACCGGTTAAAGTTATCCGATCGCTTCATACCCGTGCAAATGCTGCAGTACGTATACTCCTTGGATGGCGACCTCTACAAGTTCGCATTGGATAAAAAATACAGGTAGAACTTACTCCATCGACTTCCTTCTCAGGACCATGTCACAGGGCATTAGAACCTGCTCCCAAGGACCTGTCCATCACTCCCATGGATCCCTCACTACATTGCTCCAACTTTCTGCGCCTGCTCAGATGACTCCAACACTGTAAGAGGACTGCTCCCTGGAGGATAAATTAGCATGATAACATGCTGTTGTGTATATACGTTCATATGTAAATTTTCCATTTGCTTTCATTTCATTACACTTGTATAATTAGGAATAAGATTATTTTTTCTCCTATCTCATCCTTGTTTATTGCAGTGTATTAGCCTTTGTAACCTTTATATTAGACTTTTACCTTGTATTAACCTTTACTGTAAACCCCTGGCTTGTAGCCGTGAAGGGTATTGTGTACGGCATATGCATTTTGTATGCAATAAAGATTTCTTCTTCTTCTTCTTCTTAATAAAAAAAAATTAAACTGACACCAGGCCCCAAAATTAAGATGCTTTTGAGTTACTAGTGCGATATGAAGCAAATGGGGAAGCCTTCCTTTCGTGGATTGTCGCTGATGAAGATACACTACTTTCAGTCGGAAATTAAACGATGGAATCCATGAAATCGCATCGCCCAAACTCCAATGCAAGAAATTCAAGACGGCTTTCTTGGCAGAAGAAATGATGACCACGTACTCTGGAACATAAAAGGAGTGATTTTGATGGACAGCGTAGACTACAGATAAACCATCTATAACAAATTCAAGAGTCGTTTACAGCGAGGATACGTAGGAAAAAGACATGAAAGATATCCGTCCGTACACTGGAACACAAGATCGCACACCAGTTTGCAAAGAAAGGAAGCAGCCTGAAAATTTCCCTGGATCTTGTTGCTCATTCACCATTTAGCTTGATTTCGCCCCTTCGGAAGCTCAACTTTTTATTCCACTGAGGGTGACATGCGTGGACAAAAGTGTGGGAATGGCGACATTGTTGTTGAAGTGGGTCTGAGACGCTAAGGGAAACTATTGACAATGAATACAACTCCCAGTTGTTCTCTCTTCCTTTTAAAAATATTTTATGTCAATGAAACACACGAGCTTTTGACTTAGTAATTTTCCCATAAACTTGATGTAACAACTGATAACTTTCAGTTGGTGTTTTCTTTAGTTTCTTTGGTATGTTGAGGGTTTAACGGTTCCTGGGATTTCTCCCATCTCCGCGTATGTTCTCTGTATCGGCCAAGCCAGAGATTTAAAAGTGTGTGGGATATGTAGTATGTTGTGCCCATTGTTCATCAGGCCTGTTAGTCGCCTGGCCCCTAGTGGGGCCCGACGTTACCAATACCAGCCACGGGGAGGCCAGCCGGGTGTTACCAGTGATTGAAACAGTACTCTGGCAGGTCCTGCCACCTACTTTCCTGGGATTTCAGTGGCTAGGACCAAAATAAATAAATAAAAATTAGAAAAATAAATAGTCGCGAGGATGTTTTATTGCGAATTTGGGTTTTTGCTTTAGGAGCACTGTTTGAGGTTTTACGCTGAAGGTCTTGATAAAGCCTAATTGGGTCTGACAAGAATTTTGGTGTGGCTTAGAATTTTGATGTAGGGCTAATCGCTGTGTGAGATGACAGATTTGGGTGGGGAGACAAAAGGCTGGGGGTGAAATAGGAAGCAGAGGGGTCGATAGGGAAGGTGAACCCCCGTTTTTCAGTGGGGCATTCCCATGCCTCACCAGAGGGAAATAGGGTTGGCAAGGGGGAAGGGAGCGTGTGTCTCCCCCCACCAGGGATTAGGGTTTTAAAGACATCTCGCAGGTACGAGATTTGATAGCCAGACGGCACTCTAGTTCTGATGTCATCCGGGACATGGCTCAAGCTATGCTTGTGATATTCTTGTTGTAGGGTTTTAGGAGCATCAGTGACTAAGGCTATATTGCGCCACGTGTATATTGTTCGTAAATTGCGTTTGTTTTGTGGTCGATGATTTTCTGTTTGGTGGACGTAATGGCATACTACCCTTGCTTGAGACCCTCAGCCACGTTGTGAAAAAAAGGCCCATAAATTCCTCCCGTCTTCGACGGGACTCGAACGTTTCCCCCCGGTGTAGGCAGGATAGCGATTCCACCAACAATGCAATCAACGAGGGCCACTTAGCCTAAGGTTGAGCAGAAGCTGAAGCATATTGAAAGGAACAGTGCCTAGAACATGGTCTACTTGGTAAAGAAGCCTTACAATCTTCTCTATATTGTCCAAATTTGAATAAATTACCCTTGAGGTGGTTCTGAACGATATTTTTATTTCCTTGGCGATTACTTTTTGTGTGGAGAGGAGGTTTTGATCCTCGAACCAACAAATTCTGTTTTTTGATCGCTTCTGGAATTTTGGCTCTGCATGGTAGACTAGATTTAAAGCGGTCATGTATCCTCTGGGATTCATTGTATCTTTTAATGGTACTGATAAATGAAGATCATTTTTTCCTCTATAAAACTAGTTGAAAAAAAAAATACTGTATGCAAATTTACGAGTATTTTGATGTTTCCTGAAATTTCTAAGATTTTTTCTGTTGATATAAAGCATGTATAATTATTAATTTAAGAACTATTCGATAGTCTTTAACTTATTTCCCCCAAACAACTCAAGAAATTAACGGATGTTGTAAATTTGATCAATATTTCTTTTAAACAAGTAATTCTCATGAATCCGCCCCCCCCCCCCCGAGCTTGATGTGACCCCGTTTAGGAATGTTAGGTACTGCGATAGTGCCTCCTTTATTGTTGCGACCAACGAAATGCCCCCCAGAAATTTCTAAAATTTCCTTGGGGCCGGCGATGACCCTGTTAGGAACCACTGGTCTAAGTGATTAAAAGAATTTGTCTCTATTGCAGTCTTTGGCCCTATGCTGTAGGTTGCCGACCCACGTACTGCATACAGGGGTTTAATTTTATTTAGATATGCGTTGTGTTAGATTGTTTTGGTATTTGGATTGAAACAGTTAAGGCCATGAGGCGTCATTGTAAGATCTGCAGACTCTGTGGCTGATTTATATTTATTTATTGAATGTTTTATGTTATTTACAATCGTAAATTTTTATAATGACTATTATATTTTTGATGTTATGATCCGAGCAAGAATTAAACTTACTATAACATCTAATTACGTGGACATACTGGACCACTGGCCAAATTTGGTAACATAATTAAGTGTTTGTGTACAGTGGAGGAAGAGGATTTAGCTGATACGAATTAAGGCTGTTCCTCTAAAAAAACTACCCTTTTGGGGACGCGAGTCGTCAAGGTTATCAATCACAATTTGTATTCATATAAAAAGACCAGCGCGAGACAAATTGTGATTGATAATCTTGTTCCTGTAAGGGAAGTGCTTTGCATGCCATCAGTAGTCCGGTATAGGTTTCGAAACGTTAAACTCAACTATTCTAAATACAGTATATTCATGGATAGATTCAGAACTCGCCCTCAACGCACACGCAAACCTTAAAAATTTCTAATATCTCCTTGGGGCCGGTGATGACCCTGTTAGGAACCACCGGTCAAAGTGATTAATTAAAAGAATTTGTCTCTGGTTGTCTTTGGCACTGGTGCTGTAGGTTGCCAACCCACGTGCTACATGGGTTTGCTAGCAGGGAAAAGGAGGTGATTGTCCCTCTGTATAAGGCAATGGTCAGGCCACGCCTTGAGTACTGCGTACAGGTCTGGAGGCCTCATTTTAGGAAGGATGTAGATTTGCTTGAGCGTGTACAGAGAAGAGCAACACGATTGGTGAGGGGAATGAAGGGATCCTCTTACCAAGAGAGGCTTAAGTTCTGCAAATTGCAGTGGCTGGAGACTAGGCACCTGCGCGGTGATCTGATTGAGGTCTATAAGGCCTTGAATGGGTTGAGCACGCTGAATTCTGATGGGATCCTCCCACTTGTTCAGAATACGAACCTACGGGGACATAAGTTCAAATTAATAAAGGATAGATGTAGAATAGATGTGCGGAAATTTGCCTTTAGCCAGCGGGTGGTTAATTGCTGGAACAAACTTCCATCTGTCGTTGTGGAAGTTGATAGGTTAAATAAATTTAAGGAGGAACTGGACAGGCAATTAGAGGGTATGGTGTGATTTTTTTTTTTTTTTTTTGGCTGATGCTGCATAAGCTCCTACACTTGCTTTCTTGCATCAAGTGCCACTACTACTACTACTACTACTACTACTACATACAGCGGTTTAATTTTATTTAGATATGCGTTGTGTTGGATTGTGTTGGTGTTTGGATTCGTATTTGCGCATCGTATCTCTTGTGATAAATGTGGTATTATAATATTCTCATATTGCTCCTACTTCTGATTCCTGTTATTTTGGAACTTTTTTTTTTTAATATACGTTATTTATCAGTAAAATTATCTTTAATTCGATACTGTGTGCATGAAAGGGCATACTGCTCCCCTTAGCTAAGAATTTAATTTTTTTCCCCATCGATATATCCTTATAATGAAGTGGTTATTAATGATTCTTGGAAGAGTCTGCTAGCTCGGTTGGGGTCGCGATGGATAAAAAAAAAGTTGCGACCTACTGCTGTTGAGTTATAGACCGACTAACGTGTTTCGTGATTGCTGTCACTTCTCATGTGTCAAGTGCCTTGTTAAGTTTACCTCAATAGTTCTGCAGTGGATATCTTAAATTAATGTGACGGCCAAAGTTTTACACTTACCCTTTTAGTTCAAGGTTACGTTTTTGTTTCATTCGACAGTATTTCTTGATCTTTCAGTGTGATACCAAGGTCCAATGTTTATTGACAAATATACTTTAGTATATTTGTCAACAGCGCCATTAGGATTAGCTGTAGTCACTTGCTCTTGTGGAAGGTATTTACTTTGTAAGGTGATAAGTGATAATTAGACACGCCTAAATTTTGTAAATAGCCATCTTCCAGCTACCCTACACTGATTGAGGCTCAATGAATACATTTTCTTTTATTGTTAGTATTATTTTTAGGTTCGTTAGCATATATGCATAATGCACCTATTGTCTTCACCATGTCCGTCCGTCCGCATGTAACAACTCGATTCCCAGTGGACAGATTTTCGTGAAATTTTAAATTTGGGCCTTCGAAAAAAGATTTTTCGAGCCATTCCAAATTTTATTAAAATTGGACCAACAGAAATCCGACAATTATTTTTTTTATTATTTTTATTTTTTTTCCCTCTTATATAATATAAGATATACGGATAGCTTATTAACAGTTACCATGTTCACATTATTTATTAAACTGGATATAATGCGTATGTTGTTTTATTTAAACTATTACATGTATTCTTATTTTGCATAATTGACGAATTTTACTGTCATTCTGATTTGTATTCTTTGCACATTGTGATCGCACAAAGGCTTGTGAAGTGTCTTAATAAATAAAAAAATAAACAAAAACAGGACTTCTTCGAAATATTTTCTGTTCAAACTTCGTGAATACTGTTAGATGTGCTTGTTATGAATAATAATTCATAATCGTGAGCTCTTTCACTTGGATTATTAATGTGGTTCGAGCGACAAGTATACAATATTCCAATTAACCTATTTGTCAGTTATCGGATATACCAAGGAACGGAGGCGTTACTGGAATTGATGGCGTCCAGGGTAAATAAAAAATGGAGCCCTTTCAAAACTGTTTTTTAAAATTCTGGCTGCATTCTTATAGTGGAACTCAAACTGGTTACTCGCTATAATACCGGTTACAAAATAATAAAAACAAAATACACTTTTATTGTTAAAAAAAAAGGAAACATATTTGGCACCCAGGCACGTGCCCCACCTGCCTCACCCTAGTTACGGCACTGCCAAGGAATGGAATTTTTGATGTGACCAATACCGGATTTAGATAGCCTAGGGTCCTGCACGCATTTTTTGAGGCACTAAACATAAGGTCTCGGGGCCCCGGACGAATCGTAATTACGCTCGGACGAACGCAGTTACTCGGGCGGTTGTTCCACAGTCCTCTACGTTGCGGCTCAGGAGCAGCCAGACTATTGCACCTCGGCAAATCCGGTCTTGCCTTCAATGTGACCGACTTTGAGAAATACTGACTAGATCGAATTACTTCTCATCTATAGTACTGTTGGTTGAAGGTTTGAGAGGCCAGAAGATCCTTAAGTGAACTGTAATTTTTTGGAAATATATACTAACGTTGTTGTAGGGTTTTTAGGAACATCGGCAACTAAGGCCGTATTGCTCCGTGTATATTAACTGTAAATTGCGTGTGTTATGTGGTCGATTTTCTGTTTGCTGGACGAAAAACTCGATTTACCAGAAGAAAAAAACCATGCCACTATCGCCTGAGACCGACTAACTCAGCCACGTTGTGAAAAAGTCCCATAAAAATTCCTTCCATCATCGATGGGACTTGAACTCAGGTCTATTCCACCCAGTGTGGGGAGGACGACGATCCCACCAACTGTGCTATCCACGAGCACCTATATACTAATGGAGATTGTTTCAACAATAGAAGCAGAGGTAATAAATGAGGGAAAATTAATTAGATGAGTATGTATATGAATTGTGAATAGATGTTGACTAATTAAGACACGTGTTCGAACTGGGACTGGTTTAGAAGAAAGAGGTGGTAAAATGCTAATTCACAAGAACAGTGCACATGAAAATATCAATAGAAAGAGCATGCTGCTGAAATTGAATGTATGTTTAATAGGGATTGAAGCGAGTTTGTAAGTCAGGAATCATTAATTAACCTACTGTGGTCTTTTGAATGGAATCTCGGAATTTAAGAGAAATTTTGATGATATAATCCAGATCTGGAACAGTATTTCATGGTAGTGCACGGATCCGAGATTTGTACAGAGTCATTTGTTCTTTTGAAGGAAAGTGTCCCAATATCAGGTAGTTTGTTCTAGAACTGAGTGTACAATCATTACTGAGTAGAGGCCAGAGGACATCAAAGCTTGTACAGTATCATCCAAAAAAATGCTGTCCGAATAATGTCGAGGCTATTGGAAATTAACCTCCTAGCGTTAATTTCCAAGGAGTGTGTGTGCGCGCGCGCATTCAGCACTAAAGCAACTAAGGCTCTGAGGCTGTAAATTGTATGTATACTATGGTCGATTTGCCTCTTTTCTGGACAAAAATCCGCAGCTTCCTTGAGTCATTGACGGGATTCGAACGCAGCCTTTTTCCACCCGGTGTGGGGATGACGGTGCTTATATTCACTGTGAGACCCACAAGGACGCTCCTTAAAGAGAGCCATGGTTATATAATCACTGTTACGGAAACTAATACGTTTTCCTTATTTCACTATGTTAGCCATTCCATGAAAAGAAAACAAGTTATTATTATTATTGCATGCCTTTTATCTTTGGTATTTAGAGCGAGGGATCGGGTTTATAAATGAAAAAGGAAACGCGCGGTCTTTTGGTATTTGATGTGAGAGTACCAAAATGAAAAATTTCCTAAGTTATTATTATTATTTTTTTAATTGACTATATCAGTTTTAGAATATTAGCAATATCTACTCGTCGATTAACCCAATAAATCTTCGACCCCCAGCAAACTTTATAGGTGGCCACTGATATCAGAATTCTCAACAAAAAGGCTTTTCCACTGAAGGCTGTACTTCTTGGATGGAGGTGCATGATTTTTAAAAACTTGTATTTCTCCTTACATGTACTTTGTACATATAAATCGGCTTAGAATACTTGCAGTTTAGTGACGCATACCCCCAATTCAATAACTCATTCAGTATTTTTCATGCGCAGTTATTCCAAACTTCGAGGTTTATATTTTCTTATTGCTTAACCTTATTTAAATGATTAAATCTTTTTAAAAAAAAAAAAGATTTTTTTTTTTTAAAGTGAATTTTTCCCGTCCAGTTCATTGCAACTCAAGTCATAGAACAATGGCATCATCAACAGAAAATCGCATAAAGTAATATTCGATCCTCCACGAAGAAATACCGTCGAAAGAAAATGTGGAACAAATTCAGAACGTATATCTAAATGTAAATACACTCCTTCGCATTTAAGTGTGTAGCCCACATCCGCTTCTTGGGCTGCCCTAGATGACTGCTGGTCAGTTACGCTATGGTCAGTTGAACATGACTGACCTTGGATCAGGGAAGCGCAGCTGTTTACTGCTTCATGAGCTTTCACAAGAATGTCGGAGGGAACAACAAGGACGGTTGACCCTTGACCATCTGCGTCCGGAAAAAGAAGTAACCCGAAACCCGAGAAATACTTCAAAAATAAATAGCAAATTATAAACGTAATCCATCTGACCGATAAGAAACAAATAATGAATATTCGAAAACTTCAACTGGTGATCGCATTTGAATCTCACTCACATCATTTCTTTTATGTAGTTTTGAGCATAAAATCATTGCTTTGAGTAAATGATATTCATCTCTAGGGGGCGCTAGTTGGCCCGTTATGCTCTAATCGCCGGAGACCGCACATCATCACGTCACAATACTGCATCACAACATCGCCCGTTCAAGTGTCGGCAACGAGGTGCGAAGCAGATAGCATCGCCGACAGGCATGTCGGCACCTTGCATTCGTTTTTCCCTCCGGACCGCGGGAGCAAATTCTCATTGTTGGTGGGATGACGAATGTTGGAGTTAGGGTTTGAAAAAAGACGATACTCGCTGACAGATCCTTAAACACCCTACTCTGGGGTTTACACTGTTTCTCTTGTAACAGTGCAAAGCACGGCTTAGTGTCACGATAGCGCATATTTGTCCCGCTATTCCAATTTTATTTAAAACGAAACTTCTCGATACACTTCAGGATCGGGCGTTCACTTACGATCTCCACCCCGCTTTCACCCTCCATCCTGAAATGATTAACCCATCTCAGTTGGCAGTACTGATTGGTTAAGTTTTGTGATAGCTGTCTAAAGACACGCACGCATCCAAGAAGGCAGACACACGTGATAAAAGCTGAGGATGTTCATGTGTGTCATGATGGAACAACGTTAGTCTGGAGCTGTGTCGTGAACGAATATATTAATCACACAACAGGGTGGGGCTCAGTTACTTTCTTTCTAGTTTAATGAGTTAAGCTATAATTTTTTTTTTTTTTTTTATCTCCATGTTCTTAGAAGTCGGTCGTGCCGGCCCTTGACATTTCCTTACACCATCATCGCAAAGCTCAGATATTTATCAAAGTTCAATGTCTCGTGGCCCCTCCTTTTTCAACCCTTCATAAATATTGTGGGGGTGGGGGATCAGAACGTATTTTAGAAACAAAATGATACAATCTCTTCCTAACCCAAAATACTCCATTTCATTAGCAGTAGTACATTATGGTAACGGATTTCTTACGACTGGATGAAAAATGCATTACAATTCCAAATAAATGATACAAGGCTTACTTCAACACCTGAAGATCATATGATTCAGTTTTACATGAACAGAACATAGAACCAGAAAAACTTAACTTTGTTAAGTTTCCTGTTTTTCAAGCTGTTTGGAGGTTCAGTTGGAATATCTCATACCAGATTGAAGAAGGCCTATGTTACTCCTTAACATGGCAGAAATGGCAGAGAGCGGAAATGAACACTTTTAACAGGACAATTACTAACTCTCAACACGCGATGAACTACAAACCCCCTTGTATTTGTGGGTGGGAGGGCATTCTCCGTTTCCTGTTCTTCGAATGTTCATTTAGAAGCTTTAACGTAGAAAGGGGTTTGGGGCCGTCGGTAGGTTAGACGTAAAAGCATCCGCTAACCCAACGGATTTGACAGTTCAAGGCAGCAGCAGGTCCCCTAAGGACAGTAGTGGTGGTTTTTCGCTCCTCGGTGTGCCGTTCATTAGAAGCTATTTAAAGAAAGCTTTGGCGTTAATCCCCAAACTTCCTCTACATTATAACCTACGGCTGACCTCTGTGACCTTTGTTTGTTGTCTGACAGAGGGTACGCTCCTGACCAACAGTTGCTATTGATTTTTCTTGTTTAGGATAACCCCCCATCCCCCATACACACTCTCCCTAGCTAACTGGACTGTACTTGTCCCTTGCAGTACGACTGGGGAATGCGCTTAATTATATCAAGCTGTTACTAGGGGACGAACCTTTTACCTGATCCCTGGACTAGGGTTAGTTTTCAAGAGGGTAGTATACGGCGCACAAGTGCCTTCTCTCTTCCTTTCTCAGCACACCGAACATCGTGAATGACGGATACATTTTGTCCAAGGTCGCGAAGTGGGAGGGTGGATGGCCAAAAAGACCAGAGCACATCTTTCAATAAAGACTTCATGTGTAGGTATTAGTAGGTTAAACCTTGAAACCAGACGACCTCTTACTTTACTGCTTGATCTGAAATATATTTCGTTTGCAGTATTTGCGTCTCGGGTTCGTTTGTGCCCTTCATGTAATGGGCAAGGTTGAGTGGCTTATTATCACGAGCATGGGCCCCGTTGCAGCAGGGTCCACGCTCGCGTCTAATTTTTTTAAGCGAAAGAGAAAATTTTCTCATTTTTCTTTTTAGACCTTTCCCTCTGAGCTCAAGGCCCTGGTGAAGCTGCATAACAGTGTTATACCCCACTGTTCAAGTCCTATGTAAATTAAAAGAAAAAAAAGAGAAAGAAATCGCCGCACATGAACGGTGAAAGCGACGGACGTTTTGGTCCACGGCAAATGAGGATATCGCAACTGATGCAGTTGCCTGGGGTTCAAGACTGGAAGGCGTGTAAGCAATAGAAGAACTATTTTAACATTAAATACTCTGTAATTCAGTGAGGCGCAAACTGTGGTCCGTGCGGGGAGGTCTTCGAAAAAGGAGGATTCTCTGCTCAATATGTGCTGCACGAATGAGTTTTTAACGAATAAGCTTTTAGATTTCTTTTTAATTCTATCATTTCTTCTGAAATGCAATCGATTGTGTATCGATTAGACTACAGCGAAAAAAAAAAAAAGGATAGATTTTTCATTTTATTATTTAAACCTGCATATTTTGTAAAGGCAAGGGTTAATTTTGAAGGTGAGTTACAAATATTTTTGTTTGTTGATCACAATGTTTTATTATTGAGAACAATAAAGCAAAATTATATTTTACTGTGGGGATTCGCTGGTGAAGATAGGAACCTAAAGGCGTCCGAATTAAAAATGTTTGCGTGACACTGCTCTGTACAGTATTGTGGAACATGTAATTTGAAACTTGTGCAAGGAAGATAAGTCACTGCAGGTGTTGAAAATGCCCCGCCACTACATAGTCTCACAGAAATGCTTTCAGTGAGGATGATAAAGCGCTGTTTAGTGAACGCGGTTAATTCCATTGTTTTTAAGAACATGTTCCTTGTAGGAAATACTCCGACAAACTCTGATCAAGAGATCGTAGAGGCCATAAGACCTCCATGATCTCCTTTCATCTCTTTCAGTGTCTCCGCTCTCTGACTCATAAATGTTTTATGCTGCACGCTTTTTCTATGGATATGCACTGTTCTTCGGAATTGGCATCTGTAATTCTCTCATTCTGCTCCAGAGCAGTCCGAACACGTGCCGTAAACAATCAACATGCATTCACTGTCCAAATCCAAATTCGCAGAACTAACTTTTCCTCTTCCTCATTTATCTCTTCTATTTCTGTTTTCTGGCTTAACCTTCCTTCACAGTTTTTCTCTGAAATATACAGTCTATAAAAACTTAGGTCTAATGTCAACAACTATCTACCACCTTCTCAGCCTTGAACCCATACACAGTACTAAGTAATGTAGATTATAATGCCTTTTGTGTACCGGGTTACATTAACATCATGCTTTACCAGAAGAAAAGAAAATGTTGAAACAAAACATTTAGTCAGACCTATCGTTTAAACGACTTATACGTATATAGTTAGTATTAATTTGGGAAGCCAAGGATCCTTGGTTCCCATGTTAGTGAGGTCTCATCTATTTTCTGATAAGAAAAGTAAGTTTAGTATTTTTTACCCATTTCAATTCTTCTGCTTCTATTACTGCCTCCAGCACTTCATCTGCGTTAGACGGTATTCTGCTTATTATAGTTTCAGAATCAAAAAGAATAACTTACCAATCTTCTACATATTATTTTCAATGATCATTTCAATTGGGTCTCTTCCTAGACTGCTTAAAAATTGGCAAAATGACCTCAGTACAGAAGAAGGACGACGAAATTAAAAATCTCTAATTAACTAAAATTGTCTACTTCAAGCTTTTCCTGTTTCGAACTTCTCTTGGCCAAACAACATGGATTAACTAGCACAAAGATCAACCGTTCTAAATTATTTGGCTTTGTAGCGAGGTTGCAGCGGCATTGGACAAATCCCACTTTGTATAATAAGTATACAGATCTGTTAAAGGAGTTTGATTCTGTCAACCACAGCTTCCTGTTAACCTGGATGATTAATAGTAAGTTAAAAATCCTGTAACACTGTCAGCCCTCAGCTAATCAAGACCTTTGTTGTTGTTGAGAAGGCAGAGTACAGATAGTGAAAGGTCCCTTCCTCCGACATCTCAAAAAGGATATCTGTTAACGCCCTCCCCTCTCCTTTTCAGTATCTGCATGAATGACGTGAAAATAATGTTCGTTGCCTAAGTCGTAAGAAACCACATGCGAAACCACATTTTACCCCTAAGAAATGAGCTCCTAAATTAATATGATCATTTAAAATACTTTTAAAGCACCTCTCATCGCCTCTCTACTGATTCCGTCCGCTCGGGTAACACAACTGGTATAATCACCGTTCCTCCCCACACCTGCTGGAAAAGGCCCAGGCTCAAATTCTGTCGATGACGCGAGGAACTTTTATGGGTTTTTTTCACTCACTGACTGAATTCATCAGTCTCTGGCGTGGATAGCAATGTTCCCTCCCTCCCGCGAAATCGAGTTTTACGTCCTACAAAACAGGAAAATCGACCAGAGGACACCAATTTATGGATATATTTCACCTGTCGGATGAGTTTGTTCTCGGGTAGCCTTAATATAACACTTTACTTTACTTTGCGGTAGCACAGTGGTTATAATCACCGTCTTTCGCACACCGGGTGGAAAAGGCCTGGATTCGAACCCTGTCAATGACACGAAGAACTTTTACGGTTTTTTTTTTTTTTTTTTTTTTCATTTCGTGACTGAGTTAATCTGTCTCTGGGATTGATAGCAAGGTTCCCTCCACCTCGGAAACTTGAGTTTTGTTGTCCAGCAAAACAAGCGAAATGACTAGAGGACCCACGCAATTTATAGACATAATATACAAGGGTTGATAAGCTAATTCTCGAGTGGTACGTGATATGACAGTTTAGATAAAACTGTCATGTCACGTACGCCATATGAAAGGGTGCATATGGTGAACGTTTGGATGACCATGCAGTTTAAGGTAAATTTTTATAAGTGTTCATATTATACTGTACTTTTAAATTTAGCGGCCATAGAACATAGAAGGCAGAGAGATCAAGGTCAAAGTGAAAATGACCAAAGGCGATCACCTGACAAGAGGGTCACATCTTATCCATTAACACAAAAATAAATATAATGGATAAAACTTTATTAAAATCTAGGCTACTGAGTAATCTCCTTTATCAAAGACAAAAATCTTAACTATTAGCAACCAAGATGTCAACGAAGAATAATTTATTATTCTTCGTTGTATGTGAGGGAATGAAACAGATTAAGTGTAGAGAATGTAAATCAATGACGTGCATAGTGGATACGATCCCCTCTCCCCAAGGGTGAAAAATGTCATCCAAACAAAACAGTAAAAATGTATTTGTGACTTATGCAACTCAGGTTTCAAAAAATAATTATTGCACGTAATCGCAGACTTCTTGGCAGAATGCAAACCACCATTTCACATGAGAGTCTTTGAAGCCAGCAATCACATGGAAAATTTGTTAAAGACAAATGAACCCAGAATATGTCTTGAAGAGAATAATCATAACAACAAGCAGAGGAGAGGAAGTGCGGTCATGTACTCCACTATGCTAGACTAGATTGATGTTATTCTTGAACAACATCGATCTGAACAGAGGATGCACCAAGTGAGCACAAATGAACACCTTACATGGGCTAAGGACTACTGCAAAATTATGACAAGCATTCTTCGAATTCTTGATCGTAATCACAGAAAATCAATTGCTTCGGAAGAAATAGTGAGTTAGGTCAGCTAAGATTCCAAATTAATGAAACCAACGTATTGTTATGTTCCAACAATGCCATGGATTCGGACAGGCAACCCGGTCTGATTGGCACTCAGTGCCATTTCCGTTGGAAATACAGAACTTTGAAAAGGCTAAGAAAACTACGAGGATAGAGTGAGAATTGCCTAGTGCCAGTGAATGCCTTAAATCTTGAAAGAACTACATTTCCTCCACCACTTCTGGTGGATACGGTACGGAGCAGGTATCTCCGAAAGTGTCAGTCACTGTGGTCCCACTGAAGGGCCTCACCTGCAATGTTAAAACTTTCAACCAAAATACTGCAACCCCCGGTGACGTAAGTCGTGACGGTTCGAATTCCGTTAAGACAGGAGGTTTTGTTGATACCTTTGCCGAGTTTTTTGGTCTGGGGTGAGGGTTGCATAATCAGCCCCATTCGGAGACTCGCTTTTTTATCCAACAAACAGGCAAACTGATAACATTTACAGACACAACACACTGACGCTTGATAGCCTTAATTACGTTCCCATGGTTAGCATAGTTGGTATAATCACCGTCCTCCCCACAACATGGGGGAAAAGACCTGAGTTCGAATCCCGTCAATGACCCGAGGAATTTTTGTGGGTCTTTTTGCACAACGTGGCTGAGTTAGTCGGTCTCGGGCGAGGGTGACATTGTTTTTTTTTCTCAAGAAAACAGCAAATCGACCACAGAACACACACGATTTACAGACATATTATATACGGCGCAATATGGCCTAAGTTTCTGGTGAACCTAAAACCCTAAAATAACAACAGCCTTAGTTGTTTAAACACACATACACAAAAAAAAAAAAAAAAAGAAACAAATCCGCCTCAAGAACAGTGCTGAAAGTAGAATTTTACTCTTACCGATATGCAACCTAGAATTCCATAATAATAACGATAAAACAATAAATATATTTTAAAAATATTCTTTAAAAAGTTGTATCAAGATGAACATTTTATTGGAAACATAACCCGACATATTTTTACCGGTATTCTGTACAGGACTTAACCATCTTACTTTCAGCACTGTTCAAAATGGAGTATCTCCCCCTACCCGTCGAACTGTAACCCGTAGAGACAACAAGAGAGAGAGAGAGAGAGAGAGAGAGAGAGAGAGACCTATGTTTTGTATCTTTCTCCTTCGCAGAGAAAACCCGTATCGGTGTCGTGAACTGACATGTCGTGAGCATGTCAGGTTTTACCCAAGTGCAATCCATTGCGAACAGTATTCTTATTAGTAATGGCAAAAAGGTGCAATGAATCAAGCTTAAACAGCATAATTAACAAATTCTCCCTTAAATTTGTCCAAACTACCCACTTCCACAACACTAGATGGAAGTTTGTTCCTAAAACCAAATACTCTCTGGCTGAAAGCAAATTTTCGCGCGTCTGTTTTGCAATTTAAATTTATATCCCATTATATGTGTGTTCGGAGAAAGAGTAAGGATGCCATCAGCATTGCATTTAGTTTACTGAAGTCTCCTCGCAGTTGCCTTAGTGCTGTAATTTGCAGAACTGACGTCCTTCTTGGTAAAAGTATCCTTTTGTTGCCTGACTAATCTTGTTGCCCTTGTCTGCGCCCATTCCAAGAGATCCGCATACTTCTTAAGATTAGGTTTCCTAACCTGTGTGCAGTATCAGTATCACAGATGTCGCCTAACGGGTTGTTCAAGGATGAGTCCTGATTCAATTCACATTCTTATTCTCAATGTATCCTCATTTAGAAAAAAGGGCCAAAACCAACCCATAAACATAGTAAAACGTCAGTTAGGGAAAGTTATGCTTCTGATGGGCTCTGTAGACATTAAATGGGAAATGCATACACGGAACTGTACATCTTCATCCATTTTAATAAATAATAATGCTCCCATCCACCGTGAAGCACAACTGATGGAGAACTTGAGGACGAATGTTCCCCAAATCGTGTATTGTTTTAATTCCTGAACTCAGGTTTTTTTTTAATACCTTCAAACCAAACAGCCGACCATAGAGCACATGTAGTTTTTACAGACATGATATTCTGAGGCCTGATAGCCTTAATTGCCTGGGCGTTATTCTAGAGACTCCAACTGAAATAAAAATCCAAGGCAGATCTACTGAATCATCATGAAAGATGACGTCTTCACCAATCGAACTTTTCTCTTCTTGCACGGCTTTCTTTTAGCATTGTTAATGCTCTCAAGTGGGCTTGTACGGCTTTTTTTTCCTTTCTTCGTTCATCTCTTTTTGCTTCTTTCATTTCTTTGGCGATCACCGCTTCAACTTTCTTTAATTTTTTTGCTGTTTTTTTATTTTTTTTTATTGTTTTCACCAGAGTAGCCGTATTACTGATTTTTGTTTATCACACTTTGCTGACTTGAAAAATTTTAGGAATAGTGGGGAACTTTATAAGCTGAATATTATAAAATATAAATACGAGGGATGATAATTTAATTCACTGACTGGTGCAAGATCTTATTTTAATTTTCATCATCTGAATCTTCTGTGGATTTCTCCTTCTCGAAAAATTCTCCCTTGAACTTTACACACTTTCACCACCGTCGTACTCGCGAATTAAATGCTTCTTGCAAGCCATTTTTAGAAAGACTGTGAAGTGCTTCCGTTGTGGTTCTGCGAACATCGTTGTGTCAGACGCGAAATTTGTTTGTCAGTGCTTTCTTCAGACGTGGAAAGAGGAAGAAATCACACGGGGCTAAGTCCGATTAATAAGGAGGATGTGGCAGAACCTTGGCACCTATGACAGTGGTCACTGCCTGCACAATATTAGCCATATGGGGTCTGCATTGTCTTGATGGAGAAACCACTTCACACCGGAATATGACCATCCTACCAAGACACTCATTACCATACGCTTCATTCGTCTCTTTAACTGTTTCTGATGCATTTAAGCCTCTTCTAACACAATAACGAATCACATATCGCTGTTCAATCTGTATGTCCGACACGATACTTGCTTCAAAATGATCGTCAGTGACACGCGGCTAAAAAAACTGTGTTCACGCAACGCTAGCTCGACAAGTACTGGCATGCGCACACAGAGTTCGCTTCAGTAGCGATCAGGGAGAGCGCCTCTAGCGGCAGTTTTGGAAAGTTCGCGCGGTGAACATAAAATCTTGCACCAGTCCGCGAATTAAATGATCACCCCTCGTATTTTAACAGATCAAGAATACCATCGGACTGAGACAGTTAGTCACCGGATCCCGTTTGGACAAAAAAATCTCAGACAGAAGAATTTACCGTTTTGGCTTCCTAAATTGTTCATATTCAAAGTATAAATATAATAAAAAAGTATTTATTTATTAATATACATTTTAATTAATCACCCAATTTTCCATATATGCAAATTATAAATATCATTTACAGACAAAACTTATTTTGTCTGTAAATTAAGTAACATACACGTTGAGAAACGTGTTATATAATTTTTAATGCCATGCTTGTACTTTATCAAAAGATTCGCGACCCCATCGGGTAGGGGTCGCGACCCACACACATTGAGAAACACTGTATTATAGAACCTAGCGTTCCGATATCCACTGCCTCTTGAGTATGCAAACAAAGTAGCCCGTAACATGGGAGCATCGTTATCGTGGGAGTATTGGCGTTCACCAATTTATCAACACAGAGCTGCTTGTGGTAATTGGGGAATAAGCTCAGAACAATAACTTCTTTTGGAAGAAGATACAATGAAAGAGACCATAGGTGACTAATTCGCCACGTTTACGGGAATTGAAGACACCATTGCAGACAGTCACCATATTCTTCAACAATGGAGGGTGAAACCCATTTCCACCAGCAAAGTATTCAAGAAATTGCAAAAATCAGTAGATCCCGAATGAGTCTCTCCCCTCCGAAGGCTGCTGTTGGTATTCTCATTTATGGGTCCATCGACAATCTGTGGGATTATCAGGAAAAGAGTACCTGAGCAACCAAGGAATCTAAAAAAATCATTCTCGAAATCAAACAGGAACGTAGTAGCATCATAAGAGATACCTACATACCTAATCAAAATGTAATTGTTGTTGGATTGTAGTCGAATCAGCCACTTAGGCCATATTGGGCTCTATGTTTGTATAAGTGTGTGTTCGCAAGTTGATTTGCATGTTGTGCGTGCTGAAAAATCTTGAATAACTCACTGGGTGAAACTTTACTTCCTTCCTCTGAGATCAGATAACTGCAGCCTTAAAGTAAACTTTAGAAATTCTTCCAGTTATAGACAGGAATTGAACCCAGACCTCTCCAAACGGGTGGCAAGTGGAAAAACCACTATAGTCGTGTCCAATAATCCAGCTTCAATGAGACATCTTGGATAGATATGGCAGTATAATTAAAAATTATTACTCTTACGAGAAACCATTAAAAGTCACTATTTTAATCCTCACACTAAAAAATGTTCGGTGGACGACTGCACTCCTGGTGCGAACCACGCTCTGAATGCATGCGCACTAGAAGTCAGGACATCTCTAGATATGCCAAGAGCCCCTGTATGGGCCATCTCTAGATATGCCAAGAGCCCCTGTATGGGCCATTTGCATGCCATCGTAAGTGTGGGAGGAAAAAATAAAATTTCTGAGGATTGTTATAATCCCGAGAGGTATCCAATCGACGGTCCCCAAGTCTGAAACTGGTTAAGCGACAAGGTGCTGCCATCTAGCGAGCTAGATATAATTTATCCAAAATGAGCGTTCTGTCTGTGGTAATATTAAATGGGAAGAATTAGCAGGGGCAATATAAACTTTAAAAATTAATATCACTATGGATTCTTTGAACTGGAATACACATAGCTCGTGTGAATACATTCAAATACGAAGAAAACAAATCTAGGCAAATCTGTAATGTGATTAGTTTTCCAAAACTGTTAAACTGACTGGAAATTCCGTGTTGTACTATCATGGCAGTTGTAATTCAAGAGACTACAAATAGATGAAGGAAATGCAGGAAACAATTGACGTTATTAAAGGATGATTTCATTATTTGAGAAGTGGATTTATAGCATCATTGTTTCGATATCTGGATGGTGGTGTTTTTATGGATAGAAAAACATCGCTGGACATTCGAATGTGATTTTTCAGAGGTAGAATGATTTGCTTTTCTTATTAGCACATCTAAAGTGTAATATTTCCCCTATTGCACAAACATTGTCTTGAAGAATTATCAGGAAGTCGAAACTGTCTGTTGTCCTGTACTACACGAATTCATTCTCAGTCATCTCTTCCATTACATAACCAAACAGTTAATTCGAGACGTTTTTTTAACACTTATGCGGTCTGTAATTAATTTATGCTCATGAGTTTTATAGATGTTTCATCTCTTTTTCTTCCTTTGCTAGGACCATGAGATGATGGACCATGACTGTGCAGACGGAGCCATCAACTTGTCCACCAACCAAACATCGAGAACGAATAGTGTCACAACAAATGGTAGTGTGGATTCAGATGATGGCGATACATCTGTAAGTACTTTCTCTTTAGTTGCATTATTTTAAACCAGAGGTCGCTATAGTTATCACAAAAGAAATTTAAAAAAAAGTAGGCTTAATAAGAGACTCTTCAAAATAAGTTTCTTCATTTTGGTGGTAGAAAGAAAGGAGGTATAAAAAGTAGCCGACCTCCAGAAGATCGTTATAGTAAAAACCAGGGACGAATGAAACCCTCAGGAGTGAATGAGTATACTTGCGAACCCCCGTAAGGGTGGATATTGTTATAGATTTAAGTTATATGTGTTCTTTTTATAATCTTGTGTTTGCCTTTAAGATTCTTGCCGCACAACAAGATACTGTGTCACTCATTTGTCTTAACTTAGGGGGAATCCTTTTTTTTTTTGCTAGGGGCCGAAACAGATAAAATGCTGAAGATCTCGAGCCCCAAGAGGTATTGAGTTTTAGGCGTATCAGCTTCTTAACCCATATTGATCCAATATGAAATATGTCTATACAAGTTTGTGTTCACAGGCCGATTGGCGTGTTGATGGGGTTAACAACCCCGAAATATGGAAATTCCTTCAGTCTGTGGCAGGACACGAACCCGGGCCTGTCCAGACAAGTGGCAGAACCATTATAGTCATGGAGGACGCAAGAACAGTACTTTACCACTAATTATGCATTTTTCGTAATAGAATTTTATTTTTGTTATCAACTTTTATATTTAAAAAAAGTTCTGTTTATACTCCGGCATGACGACTATGTCAGAAGAGTTTACGATTAATCATGTTTGTAATGAATACAAATCGTTAATTGCATTTAGCAGGCACGCAGGTTTGAACCACAGTCCACTCAAACGCGTGTGCTACTGCACTTTCGCGCTTGACCACTAGGCTACAATTTACAGTTTAATATTTTTACATTTAATAATTAAAACTCAACGATTAATTACATGGCACTAATAACATTCTTTTTGGATGGTTATATACACTGAAAGGACAGAATTCATGGGATACCTAGTCCCTGGAAATGCGACGCTGTCACCCCTCTCGCTAGTGGACGAACTCACCGCTTGGCAGGTATACGGGCACCCATTATCTGAACCTTGGCAGGTTCAGATAGTGGGTGCCCGACGTATGGGTCTCTCTCTTTCGCAGAGGTGGTAGAGAAATTGCACAATCCCCGTTCGACAGTATCACGAGTGGATCGGGAAAACGCTATTTCCGGAATAACATCTCGTGGACAGCGCTGGGGGCGGAGAAAGGTGGTGTATGAACTTGGCTGTCGACGTCTGTGTCGCATTGTTTCAGCCAACCGGAGAGCGACAGTGGTACAAATCACCTCCGACTTCAACGAGGAAGGCTCCAGAAACGTCTCCACCAAGATCATCAGGCAATCATTAGCCTCAATAGGTTATGGGAGCCACCGACCCACCAAAGTCCCATTGCTAACACCATGACACAGGACTCTACGCCTGAACTGAGCGAAAGAACATTGGCATTGGACCTTGGCTGATTGGAGACGGGTCTTCTGGTCCGATCAGTCTCGTTTCCAGTTATTTCGAGCGGACGGGAGGGTGCGTATCTGGCGGAAACCGCACAAAGCTATGCACCCGCTATGTCAACAAGGAGCTGTTCAGGTAGGTGGACGATCGGTAATGGCCTGGGCCGTGTTCAACTGGCACACATTGGGACCTCTGGTACGTCTAGACGCATCTCTGAACTGTCCAGGTTACGTGTCCATCCTTGCAGACCATCTGCATCCCTTCATGGTCATCGTGCACTCACAGGGCAATGGACTCTTCCAGCAGGACAGTGTGCATCCCCACAGAGCCGTGATAACTAGAACATGGTTCGAAGAGCATTCCGCAGATCTTACAACCATGGAATGGCCCCGTTCACCGGACATGAACGTCTTTGGGATGCCGTGGAAAGGTCGGTTCGAGCTTTGCAGCCTCCACCTAGGAATGCGATGGAATTATGGATGGAAATACCTGTGGAACGCTTTCATGAATTAATGGACGCAAAGGCTCGCCATGTGACTGCCCGAGGCGCCTCCGTAGCCAGGTGGGAAGGAGCAGCAGTGCGTAGAACACGCTTCTTGATTAGACCCGGGTTCGAGCCCGTCACCACCAAATACGGAGGATGCGGAAAGGTCAGGGAATGACCACCGCATATCCCGGAGCAATATGGTCTTAGTTGCTAATGCTCCTAAAAAAAAAATAAATAAATAAAATGCGTGACTGCCCTTATCCTGGCGAAAGGTGGGCCTACTCGTTACTATGTAGGTATCCCATAAATTCTGTCCACTCAGTGTTCTGAGTAAGATACATAAAACATTCCAAGAATGCGATGCAAAAAACGTGAATATTGCCAGAAACGGATAATTTTAGAACTCAGTGTGAAACTCTCATTTCTGACATTGGACCCGAAAGCGGATGTGGCATTCTTTAATTCCCCAAGCAACCAATAAAACTGAAGAGGTGTGAAGGGTCTTAGTTTGGTTGGGGCAATAAACACTGCCGCTTTTTCCTTCAGTGCCGCGTATGTGAACGTAACCCCTGGAGGACACATAACATCAGGCCATGCTGTTCGCATGGCCTCTGTTAAACATTCCTGCCTTAAATACCATCTGACCTTTTAGTGATCTTTTAATTACTGAGAAAGTGTGAGATATTGTCGCTTATGTCCTCCGTGGGTTCTCCACCTATCACTCATTTAGTGAGGTTTAGGTTTGAGTCCTGTCTATGACTGGAAGAATTTTTGAAGTCCTCTTCGAGACTATAGTTAGTCGATCTGTGGAGGGAGTAGGATTTTTCAGCCTGCACAACGTGCAGATTGTTGTTGGTGGTGGTGATTGGGTTTTAGGAACATCAGCAACTAAAGGCATGTTGCTCGGTGTATATTGTCTGCAAATTGCATGTGTTCTGAGGTCGATTTTCAATTTTGCTGGTTGAAAAACCCGAATTTCCGTGAAAAAAAGCCATGCTAAAAAGACCCATAAAAATTCCTCCCGTTTAACTCAGGTCTTTTCCACCCGCTGTGGGGAGGACGGTGGTCATACCAACTGTGCTACCCACCAAGGCACAACATGCAGATGTGCTCGTGAACACACACTTGTACAGGCACAATGGACACCCACACGGATGTGAATTACGTCCGGGGCTGTTAAAATAATAATAATCATTATCATCGCTTACACGCTTTGGCTTTGCGTATAAAAGGGTTCAAACTCGTGTCGAAGAAAAAACCGTTAACACATCGTGGCCTTAGTTTCCTGGTTGCAAATTCTAAGTAACTGAACTCTGAAAACATACGAAGGCACTGAATACATACGAGATAAACGGCTCTGACCCTTTCTGCAGTAGTCGCCTAGAAAGTTTCTGCTGGCCAAGTTCGTGACATCCCCTACAGTTGCCGTATTGGTTCTCGGAGGAAGAAACAGATTTTTGTCACTTATTCCGCATTGTAAACTTCCTCATCGAACAGTTCTTGGCGACAGCTGCGAATGCGACCCCGAAAAACGCGAGACATTGTTCGAAGTATTTTAAAAATGAATGAGAGCAGAAAGTGATTACAAAAGAGCACGGAAGAAGGCGAGCGAGCGAAAAAATGGCAACATGGAAGATTTAAAGGAGAAGGCCGACATCCAAATAGGCGACACGAATGCAAATAGAAGCAAACGCCGAAATCCAATAGCACCAACTAGCGGTGACAGTAATAATAAGGTATTGGACACATCTTCCTATTGGTAAGATGAACGCAAACAGCTCAGCAGGCAAACACACGTCAACCAACAAAATGGGTAGTTGTCGTCTGCCACTCCACTAAACACTTATCCAATGGAAACGAGTGCGGCTCGCCGGCACGTGTGCAGGAGGCGTGGCCGCCAGCTGCAATGTGAAAATTATAGCTCTCAGTGTCTCGATGAAGTGTACAGTTAGTTTTTTAACTTCTCGACGCCCACCCTTTTCAATGTGACAAAAATGCCGAGTTGCCGATAAGGTACGAAGTGCCCTAAAGCTTTTTGTAATGTGCGATCTTCGGTCCCTTTGCGTCTTTTGTACTACAAATGAAGATTTTTCCACCGGTGCCCGATCCCATATCCGGAAGCCGACCCACATAATGGGTGTTATTCCACTAGGCCTAATACCCATCGGCTTTGTGCGTCTCTAAGTGCACACCTTATCGATTAGCCTCGGGGTTAGTTGAAAGGGACGCCAGCAACTGTCACTACTTATTTATTCTATCATTCAGAGAAACGGTTCCGTTTATTCCCGTTGCTATGGACACCAATGGCTCCTCTTCCGCGTGAGCCGCACCTGAGACATTAGACCAAGGTGAGTGTGCTAAGAGGCGAAAGGGTAGCGGAGATGACGTGACCACGTGCAACCTCACTTCAGGATGAAGCCACCGGCGACCTGTAACTGGACGCAGGTCAGATAGCGGTGAACCCCAAGCCATTCGTCAACGACACGAAGTATACGCTCGTTACAGATGATGACTAATAGAGGAAACAGGATCGTTCGTCTTGCGTGCTCCGTAAGTAAACGAATCTACGTGTGTCAGCGTTCTTAGGCGCTTAATGCGAGCTTTACCGAGCATGCGTCGCGATCGTTGACAAATAAAAACAGAACTTTCTTTTTTCTTTATTTTTTTTTAATTTATCGAGGTTTGAATTTGAAAGAGTCGAGCTTTCTAGTTTTTGTCTTTTTCGAAGTCGCCAAGTATACAAAGCTGGTTTGTTGTTTCAAGTAGTTCTTTCGGAGCATGCGCTGTTGTTGACAAATAGGTCTTCTGTCTTGTCGCTAAAGTTTGTATCATCGTTGATGGGAAATTTTTTTTTGGTTTATTTTATGATTATTAATATAATTGTATGTGAGCGAATTTGAATGCTTTATTAATTAAAAACAAACACGCAACTTTATAAATTTTATTTAAAATGCATTCTTTCTTTATTTCTTGTGATCTTATCTTGACTATTCTTAGACGAATCCTTGTCTTCAGTTCAATTAGATGAATGGAGCTTATAAGGTATAAGGAACAAATTTTCAGTGTTCCAGGACGACCACAGAATCAGAGAAGTTCACATGATAGAGAGAGAATACAATAAAAAAATAAGCCGCATTTAGCTATCATGTAGGCTTGAACTACGGTCAATTCAAACGCGGTTGTAAATTTATACTCGCATTATGTTCCCTATGGATGGATTGAACTCGCAACCTCCAGAGAAAATCAATTTTAACATCAAATATTACCTTACCCCCTTGGACATCGGTAATCCTTCAGAGAACGCTTTTAGAAGTTTCTGGCATGTGGAAACGTAGCCGAATGGTCAATGGGGGTGAGTGCAGTAGTAAAAAGGTTTGAATTTATAATACTTCGAGCCCACGTGAGTGTCCAGTTAATGCTCTTCTGTTCTCTACCATTGAAACTCATCTGATCCTAAGTGAAAATTTATTTTATTTAATGTTGCCTAATTCCCGCAGACTAATTCTATTTGAATTAGATCTTTTTCTGGCTATCAGTTATCATTCCCAAACATTTATTTGGGATTGTCCAGATCCCATTTTTGGATCTGACTCTGGGACGGAAATGGCAGGTTCACCACATTACTCCCCTTACCTTAGACCGCTATTGTACTGATTGTTATGCGTCATGCTGGTACAAACACGGTTCCAAATATAACAATAAACATAAACATTCATGATTTCATTGCTGACAGCCAGTGAACCAAGTCCAAACTAAAACAAGCCTATACCGTCATACTGCCACCATCAAATCATACTACATACACAGTCCGTTGATGTCTGGACTGTGTATGTAGTATGATTCATCGTTCTACATCACGTTCTGCCACTGCTGCATTGTCCAATGCTTCCAAGCTCAGAAGCTTAATAGGGGTGGCGTCTATTGCTGAGAGAGCCTTGGCTTACAATCAGCTGCGAAACCATGGCAACTCATTCAGTGAAATGTTTCGTTCATAGTTGTTGATCCTACATATATCAACCAATTCTGTCAACTGTCTTTAGAGTGAATTCATTAAGGACAAGAAGTAGTAGGATCTCCAGACTACACAGTCCCTTGAGATTTCCTTGCACTGGCTGTTTCAGCAGTTGACATGCTTTCGGAGGTCATTAATGGTGTCTACCTGGTTTTGGATGAATGCGATCTAGGTTCTTTTCTCATCTTGTTCCGTTCTATTTACTTGTAACTGAGTGTGTATGCTTTTTATATCCCACTTTTAACTGGCTGCCTGTTAATCTATCTGTCATGTGACTTCCAGAATTGATCATTCTTCTCTGGAGAGGTGGCCCAATTTGGAGGATATCGTAAGATGATGATAATACCCTAAAATAGAGGTGCCCAAACGTGGAACATGTCGCCGTGGGGCATACTTGGTTGTTTTGGGGGAAGGGGCGTGCTGTTTTATTTATTTTTTTCCCATCATTACATCGTTTTATTCCATTCATTTCGTCAATTTTATTTGAATCTTCGAAGTTAAATGCATTGAAGTATATATTAATTCATAAAACTGCATATACTTACAGGTAAATTTTATGTCAAATCTGTTTATTTGTTCTTTTTTTGGGAAGGGGTGTGACATTTATGAAATAGTTTAAGGGGATGCGATATAAAATTCTGGGAACCTCTGCCTTAAAATATTTGGTGCACCAGTGATAAAGCTGGCTTTAAAATATATGAATTCTAAATATATCTTAAATTCCATTTATCTGATTTGGAAAACCAGATAAATGAAGTTTATCTGGTTTTCCAGAGTTTCCGATAGAAAAATCTTGCTACTTCCGGTTTTAACCATTACATTGGTCTCGGCTTGCTGCTTCGGAACTATCTTCTTGTTTTTATCTCTCTCTCTCTCTCTCTCTTTTTTTTTTTTTTTTTTCTTTATAAATTTAACTTAATATGTATGCTATTAATCCGAAACACGGTCTCGAGATCGGCTTATCACATTTTTTTTTTTTTTTTTACCGGTGTACCTCTGCCTTAAACTGTTTATGATGATGAAATGTTACATCGTTTAAGAAGGTGATATAAGCAGTTCAGATATGGACGTGAGGATGTTCGTGATAACCCAAGAAGTAGGTATCCGTCAACCTCTGGAAATGAGGAAAGAGTTGCAAAAGTTCACGAAATTGTGGCAAGAGATTGTCGTTCTATCCTCAGAATAATGGCTGATAAGTTGGATATGAATAAGGAAACGATCCGTCAAATTCTGCATGAAGATTAAGGAAAAAGGAAGTTTTGTGCAAAATTTGTGCCACACAGCCACACAGATGAGCAGAAGCAGTGAGGGTGTCATCGTGTCAAGATAAACATAACTTCCTCGACTGTATTATCACTGGAGATAAGTGGTGGGTGTTTCAGTATGACCAAAAGACAAAGCATTAGAGCATGCAGTGGACTTCTAAATCATCACCAACACCCAAAAAGTTTCGTTTAAGGAAACAAGATCAGGATTACAGAAGTCCAGACAATGATGATCATATTTTTCAATAAACAGGATGTGATTCACAAGGAATTTGTACCTGAAGGGGAGAGATTGCTTCGTTCTGCGTTCAGGTGCTTCAACGATTATTATAGCGTATTTTTCGGGTGGCCGCAATTTCGAGATAAAATCAGCTGGTTCTTGTGTCACGACAATACCCCCGCCAATTCTGCACTTGTTGTGAAGACATTTCTGATGAAACATGGATCAACCACCTACTCTTCCGATCTAGTACCAGCGGACTTCCTCTTTCACAAGGTGAAAACTGCCCTCAAAAGGAAAGAGATTTCAGGATATTTAGTACATAAAGAAAAACGTAACCGCCGAACTATGCATCTTCTCTCTGGACGCCTTTGCTGACTCTTTTTCATAAACTTTTAGAACGGTATGATAAGTGCATTGTGTACACTTTGTGTTCTTTTTATTGCACCACTCAGGGAACTTTATTACCACACTTCGGATATATTATGTCTGTTAACTGCGTGTGTTCTATGCCGATTTGCCTGTTTACTGGATGAAAAACTCGAGTTTCCAGAAAAAAACCTTGCTACCCTCTCCAGAGACCGACTAACTCAGTTAGTGAAAAAAAGGCACATAAAAATACCTCTCGTCATTCGAACTCAAGTCTTTTCCGCGCAGGACGGTGGTTTTGTCTACTGTGCTACACGCGAGATCTTATTTTTACATCATCGTGATCGACCAAAATATGTTTTGATCTACAAGTCCATCGTTATTGACTGTTTTCTGGCCGTGCTCTAGGCTGAGTAAATCACTACCCCACTGGTTCTTATTAATAATTGACAGCATATTTTGTAGCCTTGTGTGGATTAGGCTAAATGATACAAATAAGCGAACTTTTTCTGCATCAGAAAAGGATGATGAATGCCTATCAGGTGGAAATCGAACTTGCCTTCTTAACAGCAAACCTGATGGGAAGTCCATAGGCATCGGACGACCCAGCGCAACGTGCGGAATTATACGTGAATGGTGAGCACTCAGCCACAACTTTCCTAACCATGCATAAATACCGCTTGATGTCAATAATGATGTGGAACTGAATGGTGACACTACTTCCTTGGGAACTGTATATACTAATTGTCGATGATTCCTGATAAAGACTATTTCAGAGCTTTCTGAGAACGAACCAAAATACTTTGGTTCGTTCTCACGGTGAGTGAGTTAGTCGGTTTCGGATGAGGATTGCGCTGTTATTTTCTTCCCGAAAACCTTGGTTTTTCATCCGGTAAATAGTCTTAAGTTGTTTTGGCGCAAAATGCAACGACAAATAGTTTTTTTCTTGCCAAATAGGTTTTGAGAATCTGTTCTGCTTTTGACGCAAGCTGCAAGTCATTTTCTTGAAATGAAGTGCAATGCTAAAATTGCTATACTAAAAAGAGAGTACATGTTTTTTCTCCAGAGATTCCCTGAGTGAATTAGTTGTTGTTGTTGATATTGGGCTTAATGACACAAGGGCTACTAAGGACAAATTGTGTCCTTTCATAGTTTACTTATTGACAGCATATTGATATAGATGTTAATTTATATATTCCTGTGCAGGCCAATATATTTTAGATACAACAAAAGTTCTTCTATTTTTGTTTCATTTCCTATAAAGTGAGGTGTTCAACGTGGAAAGTGATTGAAAAGTGTTTGATCGGATGGTTGAATGAATGTAAGGGATAATCAACCAGAAAATGATGGACTGTAAGTTGTCTGTGACTGGATGAGCACTGAGGTGGGTTTTCTCCCAATAACAGATAGAGATGAGTTAAAGATTGGGATTCAACTGAGTATGGAGAGTGTGTCCAATTCTGAGTCTTGCCAATACCACTTCCTCTCGTCGGTTTCGTCGGAAGCCAGAGAGCCACAGCTTCGGTTCTTGCTTTATATGATAAAATTTATAGTTGGTGTTACTTTTCCAGATCTGTGACCATTTATCGTAGCAGCTTGAGTGAATTAGTGAAATAGAGTGGAATATTAAGGAATCTAATTGTTTTCTTTTGAACGAAGTCAATGATTTTTAGAGATCTTTTAGACTTTACTTGCCTGATGTGGGTAGGGTGTCCACTTTCGGAGCAGATTTGACGTTCAGAGAAAATTGGTGATTTAGTACAGAAGAGGATACTTCACTGTATTTTTTTTTTTGAATTTTGGATATTTTCTGAGGCATTAGTCTCTGGTGTCTCAAAGAGAAAACTTCATATTCTCTTTGAGAGAACTTTATTCGAAATTTATTCATTTTATTCCAAGAGAATACTTCGCATTCTCCTTAAGAAAGCAGTAATCAGATTGCTTTGAAATCTTGTCCGACTGTTTTCTTTGTTTCCTTTGCTTCTCTCCCCATCACTGCTGGAGGTGGAGGAGAAACAAGAATTAACCAAGGAATATCAAAAACAATCCCATCTTTAACAGAAGGTGCAAAGTTCATACAACAGTTGGAGTGCAAGAGATGAATATGGCCATAAATTGAGTCGAGTAGCTCTAGTAAGAGATACAACGTTCGGGTACCATTTAGTTAAGAAGCAAGTTTTCCATCTCAGTACTCTTCAAAATATTTAAGTTTTTTTTCAACTGTTGTGTGAAGTGTAGGCACCAAAGAAAGACAGATTTCGATGTAAATCAGTTTATCTGTGATGGTGATAGCACATTTATTAAAAACCTTATGATTGGATTGCCTGTTTGCGGGATTAAACAACTTGTACACAGTACAAATTGGTTGATGAACGTAGGAAAGATACCATATGGGAGAAAAGATCAGTTATAATCTCAGTTACTGATTTATAGTGTATTTGAAAGGGTTTTTGATAAGGAAAAGATCAAAGGTGAGTAGTTAGAATTATTATTTAGTATTGTAGTCGCGAGTGAATATTTTTAGATTAAACCAGTAGTGATAATAGATGCTGTTACTGTTGTTTGGTTTTTAGGAGCATTAGCAACTAAGGCCATATTGCTCCGGGATATGCGGTGGTCATTCCCTGACCTTTCCGCATCCTCCGTATTTGGTGGTGACGGGCTCGAACCCCGGTCTAATCAAGAAGCGTGTGCTACGCACTGCTGCTCCTTCCCACCTGGCTACGGAGGCGCCGATAATAGATGCCTCAGCGTGTAAAGTAGTTGTAGTAGGGTTTTAGGAGCATCAGCGACTAAGGTCATATTGCTCTGTGCATATTGTCTGTAAATTGGGTGTATTTTTAAGGTCGATTTTCTGTTTGCTGGACGAAAAACCTGAGTTTCCGGGAGAAAAAACCATGGTACCCTCGCCTGAGACTGACTAATTCAGTCACGTTGTGAAAAAGAGGCCATAAAAATTCCTCCAGTTATCGACGGGACTCGAACTCAGGTCTTTTCCACGCAGTGTGGGGAGGACGGCAATCCTACCAACTGCGTTACCCATAAGGGCGAGCCTCACCATGTAAAACTAGCTTTGTCAGTACAACTGGAGAAAGAAAATCAATTGGATTTTATGAATGTTACGATAAAAAACAAATTCTGTTTGTAATCAGGGACGACCACACGGTCAGGGTTCACAAAGATAGAATACAAGAAACAGCATCGTATATAGCAGTCACGCGAGCTTGAACCACGGTCACTCAAAACGTGTATAATTATGCACCATCGCGCTGACCACTTGGTTACGGAGGAGTTAGAACTAGACTGCGAGAGTATGGGGAAACAAGAATTAACTAAGGTATATCAAAAATAGGAGAAATTTTATTGTTATGAATCTCTCTAAGAAAATATGAGAGTGAACGTGCACATAAATATTCCTTTTGAAATAGGAACAAACACGTGCGCCCAGCACTTGTCGCACTCACTCATTTTATAGTGTTCTAAATTAAAAAGTAACGGTAAATAAATGCATAAGTATATACATTCAGTGGCTACTTTTGCTTCTTCGAGGCAAAAGATATGAAGCCTATATTCAGCTATTTCAAAGCAAAAAATCAAAATGCGGCTGTAAACACGCTAGATATTTCCAGTGATTTGTCATCTTTGTCTGAGGCAGACTACCTTGCTAGCAGCTTTGAAGAAATTTACAAAACAGATACAGCAGATGACGAGATGGAAGGTAACGAAAATTTTCCTCTCAACTACATTGATACACTAACAGCATTTGAAATCAACCAAGCAGAATTGTTGAACACAATCCACAGTATTAAAAAGGACCTCACACGAGGCCCGGACGGTATCCCTACTGTCTTATGGAAAAAATGTGGAACCACACTTGTAAAGCCATTACTTCACTTAATAAAATTGGTATTTGAGAGTGGAATCTATTCAGCTCAACTGAAAAAGCCTTTGTTACCCTCTTTACAAAAAAGGAGACCCATTCTCACCCAACAACTACACACCAGTTTGTCAATAGTTAAATAAAGTTTTCATTTAACTTTATGAAACTTAATTTGTCAGATTACTCACGGATTTATCAAAGGTCGTTCCACCTGCACAGATATGATTTCGTTTGTCTCGAATATATCCCAGGCGCTTGATGAAGGAAAACAAGTCGACTCCATCTTCCTTGATTTAAGCAAAGCCTTCAACAAGGTAGTCCATCAGAGACTAATCAACAAACTGCATCACTATGGTCTCAGAGGACAGGCACTAAACTGGATTAAAAACTACTTGGAAGATAGAGAAATGTCCGTGACATTTAAAGGTAAAACCTCATATCCTTTCAAGCCTGAAATTGGTGTCCCACAGGGGACACCAATTTCTACAACACTACAACTTCTACAACAGGACTGCAAGGTCAATGAACAAAGCAAATGTGGAGATATTTGACACCCCCGGACACTTCAAGAGGCAACTGAAATTGCTAACCTCATCCGTTACCTGACTTAAACAAATACCAGTGCTCTGCCTTACTCCTACCTGTTCACTTAAATAGGACGGATGAGTCCTACTCTTACTTATTTAGTTTTATTTTATCTGTACATTTCAATTCACTAGTCTTCTTATGTACATTTACTTCTCTATTTATTTTGGAAATGTATATTCCAAGCTTCTGCTTTGAAGCTGTGTAATAATGCTTTGTAGCTGCACCCTCAGGCACGTTTGATTGCTGTTTTGTAGCTGTTAACAATAATAATAATACTCTATTAAGTACGCCTACCAAATAACTATAGGGCGCCTTCATCCTTTAGACATTCAGAACAGCCTGGATTCGTATTGGAATCGACTTAACGGAGTATGGAAAGCGTACCATAGGAATATTGGCCTACTTTAATTCAATTGCTTCCTACAGTTGTTGCAAATCAGATAGAGGATCTCTACTCCAAAGAGCTCGTTCCATCTCATCCAACAAGTTTTCAATTAGATTGACATCTATTGACTGAGGCAGCCACCGTAGCAGGCTGAATTCACTCATGTTCCGAAACCAGTTCTGTACAATTTTGGCCTTTAGTTCCTATCATCACTCTGAACGGGCGAATTACTGCAACTGATTACTTTGATATTATGAGTGACCAGGTTCATCCCATAGTGCAGATATTGTTTCCCACAAACGATGCCATATTCTAAGACGATAATGCTCCAATACACACACAGTCAGATGTGTCCAGTCTTGGTTTGAGGAGCATGAAACTGAGACTAAGCATCTCCCATGGTTTGTACAATCACCAGACTTAAACGTTATTAGCCACTGTGGGAATATTTGGAGAGGAGAATGAGAAACAAATTATCTCCACCTTCATCATCACTCAAGAAGCTTGAAACGTTCCTCCGTGAATAATAGTCCAATGTTCCTCTTAAGACAGTTCAAAATTTCTTTCGATCTATTCCACATACAATACAAGCTGTTTTAAAAGCAAAAGGGTAGCCCAACAGCATATTAATGCATACCATTAATATGCTGTTTATTCATCCTCTTTATATAATGTGGTCTCAAAGGAGAGTGGTAGTAAACCCTCCATCGAACTAGATATTACACTCACGATATTAAATATAAAACAATATTAAACAATCAGCAATGCATTATTACTCTCCCTCGTAGTAGTACAGTTGGTAGAATCGCCGTCTTCCCCATAGCAGGCGGAAAAGACCCGAGTTCGAATCTCGTCGATGACGCGAGGAATTTTTATGGGCCTTTTTCACAACGTGGCTGAGTTAATCAGTCTCATCCGATGGTAGCATAGTTTTTTCTACCGCAAATTCGAGTTTTTCGCCAAGCAAATAGCAAATCGACCACAGAACACGAGCAATTTATAGACATATTATATACGGCACAATATGGCCTAAATCGCTGATGCGCTTACTACAAAAAATACGACCGGAGGGTGATATAGACGCGTTTTTGGCACCATTTTCACATAAAAGAAATGGCTTCTACGATTTAGGTTAGAACTACATAGACCACTATTATATTATGGTGCCTACTGTATCTCCGGCCCTATCGCACTAGGGGCTACTAAAGTATCCCTCGGGCCTTACGATATCGGTTGCCAGTTACAGCCTTCTAATCAAATCGCCTCGGCAGATGTCGTTAGCTCATGAATCTCCGCCTCAAATGGCATTTGGAAAGTTTAACTTTACCCAACATTAATTTAATATAAAGTTTACCACACAAAACAGGGATACAGACATTATCAGACACAGAATCTGTGTCAGCGTGGAATTAAAACCATTGAAGGATTTTTGTGCCGCTTGAATTTAAAAAATAAATAAATAAAGGAAGGAAGGAAGAAAAAGAAAAAGAAAGAAAGCGCATATGTCCATCCTAATGCCCAACACGACAACAGCTTTCACCTATCAAGAGGACCACTCGTCGTTGGTCAAAGAGTAAGAATTAATGGTTCACACCAGGCATAAATCGCGAAGACAGAGGTGGTTATAACGTTTTGGCTTGGATTTATAGACATTTTAAAATTCCCAACCCTTTAATATTAATTTCCATCTTTCAAGCTTTCATGATGTTTTCTTTTTAGAGCATAGGTTCTTAAACTTTTTTTTTTATCAGCGACCTCTTTTCATAAGACGAAATCACCTATCAAGAGGACCACCACTCGTCGTTGGTCAAAGAGTAAGAATTAGTGGTTCACACCAGGTATAAATCGCGACCCACAATTAGGAACCCCTGTTTTAGAGTACTTACAATTCTCAAGGAACACAGTATCACTGAAAACAGTATTTCTCCAACTTAAAATTCAATATTATAACTGTATAACATAATATCTTGCCGATATAAAAATACTCTCTAACGAATAGACTGCCTTCTAAATAATTTAAATGGATTCATACTACGCTCGCACAATTAATTGATCTCTCCTTGAAGTTTTTAATTACACTACATAATACCTATTCAATTCAGTCTCTTCTTTCAACCTCAAATTACTTTCCATTTCTCCTTACCTACTACAATTATTTTCTCAACTTATCTTCCTTTAATATTTATTTTCAATATTTATTTTACCGTCACTCTCTTCCACCAATTACTTTGCCTTGCGTTTATATTATATTTCTCTATCTCTCATATACACTGCCCTACCATTAATATCCGGACACTTGCCTTTAGACAAAAAAAAAAAAAAAAGAGCTTTTATTGTGTCATTTAATATTTTGTGCTTAAACCTTTTAACACTGCCTCAATTATGACGGCCTTCAGTCTTCGCGGCATACTCTCAACCAGCTTTTTATAAATGTCAGGTGATATGTTCCTCCACTCTGCCTTGTTCTTTGGGCAATCTTGACGTGCGCGTACCCGACGATCCAATACATCCCAAAGATGCTCGATGGGGTTCAGATCAGTACTCTGGGCTGGCCAATCCAACTTTTCCACACCCATGTCCTCAAACCACTCTTTTATGACCCGAGCAGTATGGCATGCCGCGTTGTCTTGTTGATACAGGTATGGGCCTTCCCCGAAGTATTGCCATAATGTTGGAAGGGCATAATTGTCCAGGATGTTCTGGTATTGCACAGCATTCATAGTTTTGTCGATAACGACTAATGGGCCCAAGCCAGACCATGAAAGGAGCCCCATACCATGACTCTGCCTTCACCAAACTTCATTGTTTGGAGGATACAATCAGGAAGGAAGTATTCCCCTGGCATTCGCCACACCTAGGAACGGTCATCAGACTGTTAGCGTGCGAACCTCGACTCGTCTGTTCATAGGACTGTTTTCCATTGCTCTACAGTCCAGGATTCGCGTTCCTTACACCATGTTAATCGGCGTCTAGCATTTGTTGAGGTGACCAATTCTGTTGAACGTGTCATATTAATGGTAGGGCAGTATATATATATATATATATATATATATATATTTTTTTTTTTTTTTTTTTTTCACTCTTTCACAACTGTAATACTAATCCGAAGTACACTCCTGCGCTTATCATTACCAACGTACAGTATCTTAAGTACTGAAATCAGCTTTCATAGTTGATGCAAGCAATGTTGTCTCCAGTGGAGTCGGTCGGTCGACAGAACAGCTGTTGAGGTTGCGTTGTTTAAAGTATACACCGAGGAAACTAAGGCAATGAGGCATTGATATGTTGTGAATGAAAATCACAAGTATTCTGGGCACTGTCTCGTGTACATAGCAAATAAAGCACGAGTTTCCGGCAAAAAAAACACACCCCTATACTGCCGTATAAGACTGGATTAACTACAATTCTCGGGGTCTTTATTAAATTCGAAATAACTGTAAAAGGTTGTCCAGCAACATTGAAACGAAGGATGGGGGAAGTACATTATATATGTAACGTTCTTCTTTTGTATATTCGTTTCTTAGCTTCATCGTGTATGCGATGATTGGTTCGACATTATTCACAACTGCTAGCTATTTGAGGACGACCTTGGAGAGCCATAAGGAAAGGTTGCATGGTGTAAGCGGAAGGCGAAAGACACACGCATCGAGCTTGCATAATCCACAATCAGATTGAACGATATTTACACATGACAAAATCCATGTGTCCTTCGGAGCGTATCTTCGAGAAGTAACCATGGCGAAGTCGATTTTTGTCAGATCACAATTAGCTTTCGCTGGATGGTAAATTTAGAATCGTTTCGTTTGGAGAGCAGCTGTTTATTTAACTTGTATATTTTCTGCGGATGTTGATTAATCTTCTCTAAGTTATGCAATGAAATGGGTAACAGGAAAACCATCCAGTTGTTATGCAGATCAATTTGTTCCGCTGCTTTAGTGCAGGAAAAGAATTGTATTTATGGGGGACGGGGAAATTCAACTAAAACCTTAAGGATTCACTTGACAGAGATATGAAATGAGAATTGTGAGAACAGGCTAAATTTTGCAGAATTTTATTTATTGACCTCCGTTGCTGGTACGTTCGGTATGTTTAATTATAAATATTTAAAATAACGACACTATCTGTACATTAAATAGAATTATTTTAATCTATGTTCAGAACGACAGCGAATTAAATACAGAGAAGAAACGTTTCGGCAAATTAATGCTGTCCTTCTTCTGTGCGAACACATTAACGTGCGTTTAAAAATTAAATAATTCAAAGTGCTAAAACTGAAAATAGTGCGTCTTTAAAGTGTAATAACCTGGAAAAAGGCTATAAAATGTCACGAAAGCCAATGTAGTTGAAAAAACTCTGTGAGTACTAGTGTTTAGGGTAAGCCGCCACCTGTAGTCTCCCACAACTGGCTCTCTGTGAGTACTGTAACAACTAACGTAGTGGTCTTAGATCAAATTTCCGGAAATCAAAGCACCGGAAACAAAAACACCGACATTCATAGTGATCACTGGTACAAAACGTAAACAGGTTTTGTACCTGTCATCACCATCATTTCTGTGGAAGGATGGTGATGAATTCCTTCAATAACGCTAGGAAATTATATAGGTTTTTTTCTCACAGTAGCCGAGTTAGTCGTTCTTTGTCGGCGAGGGCAACAATTTATTTCTCCCGAAATCAGGATATTTTCATCCAGCAAACAGACAGATGACTAGAGAACGCATGCAGTTTGCAAGCATAATACGCATAGGTGTTTGAACTTCAGTTCGGGTAACTCTAAAATTGAAATTGTTTGTTCAAAATGCCGGTAGCTTATAACTGGTTAAATGCCAACCGGCCGCCTTGCTATTATGTAAAATGTATATAAAAAGTAAACAGATTTTCTGTTTGTACTCTGGGTCAGTGATGTGGGCTCGCACAGGATCAGTTGAAATGTGTGTATTACTGTACCTCGCGTCGAGGTGTCAATAAGCCGCGTTTGTAATTGCTAGACGAAAAAATATTCAGCCATCGCATCCACAGTGCTACCCGCAAGAGCAGCCCAACCTCTTAATTCCTGAGCAGCAGTGGTCACTGATGATTTCAACTGATAGTGCCAAAAATAAATAAACAATGCTGCTTTTCCGCAATGAAATGGGGCGGTCTCATGATTTTCTAATGGGGAAGGGCTAATACAGTTAGTGGTGAGGGAAAAACTGTTCCATGGAATTATTGAGCGTTAATCATCATGCAGCAGTAAGAATAAATCCATATTATTTTGATCATAAATGGGGGCTAAGCCCCACTATCAAAATTCAAAATTGTTGGATGGAAAGTGTTCATGCTTAATCTTTTCAAATTATTTTTGCTCTCGAAGTGAAAGTCTGGCAGAAATGGAGTATATGAAATTGCGGATGATAAGAGGGAAGTTGAGGAGGGTTTTAATTTCTCAACACGTCACGTGACCTCTTCTCAACTCCCACGTGCTGGTCGGGGTCAATAGATGCGGTCACTTCTCACGTTCTTCGCATCGTCAGCGGTGGCGTTCTCCTCCCGACCAACTTAACTTGTCCGTTACGGGTAGAACATGAGGCCGAGCAAGCTCTGACAAGCCTGGTGATGGATGACACGAACGCACAGTCAGTCCCTGATTACCACCATCGGTCGACCATTGATTGGTATCACCACTACTGCCAATGCTGTACTACTTGTGTTGGCTGTTGGGCTAGCTCGGGGAAAGAAGAGCAAGAGAGAGAGAGAGAGAGATGGGAAGAAGGGGGGGAGGGAACACATTGGGGAGCACACAAATCTCGTGCTACTACGACCATAGCTAAGTCCTCTTTTGTCCTAAACCGACATCAATCTCTGTCGTATTTAGTCGGATCTGTGGTGTCAGATTAGATGTCACTTGGGCTAGAAACGTCTCTTTTTGTGCAGGTGGCGCTCTTGTATAGCTGCTGGTGGCGGTGCTTAGTTGTTGCTGACGCGATAAAAGTAGGAAACGCACCTTATAGAGAAAGAGGGCAAGATTGAGCTTTATGCCATTATGCAGCGGCACCTCGTAGACACTGGAATACAAACACTTGGAGAATGGCAGTTGGGCGGAAAGAAAGAGCAAAATAGGCTACAGGCTTCTTGATTTTAGACATTATTCGCTTATCTGCACTCCTGTTGTCTTTGATTTTTATTCCTTCAAGCATCTTTGTTTATAATGATGACCAAATAGGCAATAAAAAAATTAACAAAGCAGTTTGTAATAAATGGATAATTGGAGGTCACACTTAAGCTTAATATAATCTCAAATTAATACAAAAATAGCAACCAAAATGATAGTAACTCGCGTAATTAGCAGTGGTTGTAATAATCGTCCTCCTGTGGAAAAGGCTAGGAATTTTTATGTGCTTTTCTCACGTGGCTGAGTTAGTGAGTCCTAGGTGAGGGTTGCGTGGTTTTTCATCCAGCAAATAGCAAACAGTAGAAGAATATACTCAATTACAGACACATTCTGGCCCTCATAGCCTTATATGTTTGGCATTTAACACACGCCTCAACGATAAAATGATGTCGCAATACTGTAAACATGAGAACTGTTTAGAGAGTGTTTAGTTATGGATGCCTGTCTCATTCCTGGTGCAGTAATCTTCATTTTATTCACATCAATAAGAATAAATTGTTTTTTCCTTATTTTTGTGGAAAGTATATTTCAAACAGCACCTAGTTTCTCGTTACTTAGAATACGAAAACTCAATGGTAAGAATTTGATAGTGACGCTTCATATTTATCGCCAGAGTACTCAGATGGTTTTGAGCCTTTTATGACTTGCTCATGTAGGAACTGAGTTTCGATTACAGAGAACGTGATGTGGTTCTTAATGCTTCCAAAGCGATTTCGCAATTTGTCCTTCTGACTTTGAATATAGAATGTATTGTTCTTATTTTTGGAATAAGAGCCAAAGCAAGTAAGAATATGTGTGTTGCGGGATGAAACCATCCACGTTTTTGAGGGAAATACATCATGCAACCCTCTACTAAGACTAACTTAGGCATAATGTGAAAAACAAATAGAAGTTCCTTCTGTGGATACTAGATTCGAACAGGCTTTTTATATTATGTAATGTGACTGAATAAGATTAGTATTTTTGGCATTTTATTCTATAGATGGACGGTCAGACAGTTTCATACCAATGCCCATCTCCATTAAATTCTGTGACAATACAAGCCTCGACACTCTTCGATGGTTTTCATTAAGACTTAGTACTCATAATCAAAGGAATTGACTTTCAAATAATAATATTTGTCGAAGTGAGGCATTACTGGTCCTCATGACTCCGCCAATCTCCAGCACACTTATCTAATTTTACCAGTAGGCTGGATTAATTTGCGCTGTTTTGTTATTGAGTGAAGACCATTAGCCGTGAAACGTCAGATAAATAAAAGATCTATTGGCGCTCGGTTGGACCGTGTTTTTCAACTTATGGGATCGAAAACCGAGTTTCGGAGTTAAAAACTATGCGGCGCTCGCCTGAAATCCATTTACATGGCCATATTTGCCAATAAGTAAAATAGAACAGACTTTCAGTCAACTTCGCCATGTGCCCCCTGGAACTCTCCGCAATTAGGAGCAAGATCTGCTAAATGACAGAGATAAATATATAGCGTTCACTCGATTTTCCCAGGCTGTCTTCACCACAAGGCGTGCCAAGCTCACCGCTGCTAAGACAGTTCAGAATACTCCCCACTCTCCGCTAACCCCTTCGGGGGTAGGATAAATGCAAATCTGTGCTACAGAAACAATACTGCAAATCCTTTATGGATAGGATTCATGCTGGCACCCAATTTAGGGTGCGGTATCACTGCTGGCACTCAACTGGGTGCTAAATCAATACACAAGGGCACCTGCTCCTGCGGCTTTTAATCCCCTTCCCTACCCCTACGTCGCCTAAGTCCACGGTGGACTGTCTTCACTATTAGTCCAACTTTCTTTCACCCCACAGTCTTACCTCCTCCTCTCTTATTCCCTGTGAACTCTCTTCAACAAAAAAAATATAATAATAATTTTTTTTTTCTTTTTTTTTTTGTGTGTGGCCTCTGTCAGGAAGCTCAAGCGACCCTGGCAGAGGCCAGCCAGAGTATGATGGGCAGTCTGGCTCACCTCCCAGTGTGGTGGCGGGCAACGTAGGGGCCCTGCGGCCAAGAAGCCAGAGAAGGTAAGGCACCACCTGTGGGAGACCACAGGTGGCGCCTTACCTTAAACACTATGCCACTATTAGTCTCTTTTGCCTCTTCCAGAACACAGGATCACCTATTTACCACTTGAATTATTTGATTGTGATTTTCTCTAGAAACTGCGCGTTTTATGACATATTTGTAATGGTATTCAGTCTGGTTTCAGAGAAACATTAATTGCTTCAAAGAATCTAAATGCGTGATCATTGTTAATAGTGCTTTGCCATGGGTAGGCTCAGGCAGACAGCCAACGACTTCTCCATATCTCCTATCCTCAGCCTTCCTCTTCGTCACCCCACATCTACCATCTCCTCTTAATTCAGAGACTTAAGGGGTACCCGATACTGCTCAACAAAGACAGTAGGCTGACGTAGCCTAATGGTTAGCGTGGGTGTGCAGTAGCACACGCGTTTTAGTTAACTATGGTTGGAGCCTAAGTGATTTCTAAGAATAATAATAAGTGTATCCATTGTCAAAATAATTTATTGTGAATTTATTCGAAGTTATGTAATCGGTACCTTTTGCTAGTAGAAATTCCCCCCTTCTGTGGCTTCTTCAGAACCATTCGCTGTGACATTGCTACAAGCAGACCTTACAATCATAAAATTTTATTTGAATAGTACAATGTTGTATATATGTTAACTGTTTAACTTGCCATATTTTTGGTAACATCGTGTATATTTACTTACCGAAAGGCTTTTTATGTGGTTACCAGACGGTTTGTCTGGTAACCACATAACACAACACACATGTGGTTACCAGACGGTTTGTCTGGTAACCACATGTGTGTTGTACGCACAGTTTGTGTGGTGAGAAGCTGTAATTTACATATAGAACAACTGTAGTTACTAAAGTAAACGACTCGAATCTGCTTCTACAGATTCCCTTAATGTTTGAGTCTGTAAAAGAAATGCTTTCTAGTTCGCTCATGATCGAGATGCACTACACTGCTCAACAAAATTAAAGAAAATATATTTTTCATGAATATTTTATTGTGAACAATGTCGCAGAAGGTGAATATTTGATGTGATAGGCATCTTGGCATGCAATTTCCGAGTATCCAATAGAAATTGATCTGCCACCTTACAGAGCCGCACATTATGCAAATTATTCATCCTTATAAAAATACGGATTGCGACCACATCACTTCATTCCCGTTTTTTGGCTTGCTCAGTGGAATAGCCGCATCTCCAGTACTCAGGATGGCAGGTCATCGTCGTTTAGATGATTCTTTGAGATGGTGGGCTGTTGGACGACTTGAAGCCGGGCAGTCGCAAGCGGAGGTGGCACGTTGGCTTAATGTATCACGCAGTGTTGTTTCAGCACTATGGAAGCAGTTTTAGGAGACAGGAACCATTAAGAGTTGGCCAAGGTCACCCGACGGCTACTTCAACCAGAACAGGCGGCTATCTGGCTCAAACAGCAATGCGGAACCCTACGATGTCCTGTCATCAACTGTCTCTTGAGGTTGCTGCGCCCACAGGTGAAAAAATTTCCAACCGGACTGTGTTAAGAAGGCTCAATTCAAGTGGGCTCTACGCAATGAAGCCAGTGTGGTTTGTATCCCATTAACCACCCCAGAGCTCGTTGAAACTGGTTCCATGAACATGTGACTTGGAGCCCTGACAGATGGAGTACAGTTCTGTCCTCTGATGAGTTCCGTTTTAGTCTACAAACAGATTCTAGACGTTATTTCATCTAGAGACAACGAGGAATGCAGTACCATTCCTCCAACATTAGAGAAAGGGACACTTACGATGGAAGCAGTGTTCTCGTCTGTGGCAGATTAATGATCAACGGCCGCACCCGTCTTCATGTTTTCGATAGGGGTACCTTAACTGCACGAAAAAAAAAAAAAAAAACCCAAAACCAAACTATTATATTAGGCCACCCGAATATTTAAATTAAAATCATATGCCGTGCTATGTTTCTTATGTCTGTTGTTTGTTAGTTTGTTATTTGGTTTTTAGGAGCATTAGCAACTAAGGCCATATTGCTCCGGGATATACGGTGGTCATTCCCTGACCTTTCCCCATCTTCCTTATTTGGTGGTGACGGGCTCGAACCCCGGTCTAATCAAGAAGCGTGTGCTACGCACTGCTGCTCTTTCCCACCTGGCTACGGAGGCGCCATGGGGGGGGGGGGTTATGTCTGTTAATTGAATTTATTCTATGGTCGATTTGTCTGTTTTGCTGGACGAAAAACTCCCGTTTCTGGATTAAAAAACCTTGCTATCTACGCCTGAGACCGACTAACTAAGCCACGGAGTGAAAAAAGCCCATTAAAGTTCCTCGCATCATCGACGGGATTCGAACCCGGGCCTTTTCCACCAGGAAAAGGCCCAGTTCGAATACCACTGTGCTACCCGCGCAGACTCATAACTGCGCAGAAGTACCAAGAACAGATCCTCAAACCCTATGTGTGACTTTTTAGGAGTGAGGTTGGCCCAGATTTTTTTTTTTTTCATGCACGACAGCGCCACTGCACATAGCGCTCAAATGGTGGAGAAATATCTTGAAACTGAAGATATCCAACTACTGCCGTGGCCAGCACGATTAACAGACTTAATTCCGATTGAACATCTGTGCGACGCCCTTAGGCGTCGCATTGCACGCTTACAGCCAACTCCTCGGTCACTTCGTGATCTAAGGTCTGCGCTAGTGGAAGAATAGGATTTGCTGTCACAGAATCTTATATACACCCTTATATCGAGCATGGTTTACTGCTGTTGGGCCTGTCGAGCCGTTGGAGGGGATTATACGCCGTACTGATGTCATGTGAGCATATTTTCGAACATCTTGTATCGACTTTTGTAACGTGACTTTTTTTGATAATTCTTTGGAAAAGTCCCTTATACTTTTCCAGAGTTTCTCGCTGTCTTCTCATTTCATCGTTATTATGTGGTACACCACCACCATACCGAATTTTTTCCTGCTTCTTCGCAAGCTGCACGAGTTACACCACTTGTAACTCGTGTATTTTCTACGTGTTCTGTTAATTTTGTTAAGCAGTGTATTTTTATTTTCCAAATTTGAGATTTTAGCATTGAAATACCCCAAATGTCCTCCCGGCCTATTTGTCAAAGATGGAGTTTCTAGTTAGTGTTATGAAAGTAATGGTACAAATATTGCTCCTGTCTTAATAAGATATGTTTAAATTGTTTTTTTTTTTTTTTTTTTTTTTTGATGCAGAGAACGAATGGCTAATGCAGTTATTTGCGAATCTTGCAGGGTATCAAGAACCAAATGCTCAAAGTGGGTCATTCATCCAGTGATAAGATGCCTGCTGACACCTCACTCCCAGGGCCTCCACCTCTCTTGATGATGAGTCCTCAGGTTCTTGCACAGCAGCAGATGCAACAGTTGTTACAACACCAAGTGTTATCTCCAAGCCAACTACAGCAACTGCTGCAGCAACAACAGTCCATATTTCTGCAACAACAGGTAAGATGCCCAATTGTCGCGGTGAGATTGGCATATTGAAAATTAATTTTTTTCCTCCACTCTTTTTTCTGCCACTTAGCACGAATGGAAGGGAGCAGCGGTCGCCACATGAATCAGGTAATAGAAAGATCCATCATTTGTGGTAGGAAAAATGCTGGATAACCTTCACTACTCATTCATTCTTCTTCTTTCTAGAATATAAATCCTTTATAAATTGCTCTAGCAAATTACCGCAATCTTATGATTAACATTTGGACTGTGCACATGATTGCATTCCTTGCAGTTACATTGTAATGTTTAGAGTGATTTAAATGTGAATGATTCAATACAAGCTTGCTCTTTACTTTTAAAAAAGCATGAATGGCATTTTTTTTAATTCGCATAGAGGTGCCAAAAGGCCTAGCGACTGCCAGGACCTTACCTAGTTGGGAGAATAAGTCACTGATCTCAGTGACTTATTCTCTCACTACGTAAACCATTAGTTAATTATTAATTTAAGTATTTTAAAATTATCCATATCTGTTAAAATACTGACACCGGACTAAAAATTAGTCAGCTGTGTAATTTTTCAATTAACAATGTGCTGTTGGGTTTTTTAAGGGTTTGGAGCATCAATAATTTAGGTCATATTGCGCCGTATAGATGAAACAGAAAGTACAACGTAGGATAACTGTGCACAATTCATTCCATGCTCTCTCTGCCCTTCTCTCTCTTTCTGATAAAATACAGCTGAAGTCCAGCAAAGTGTTTTAAAAATTATCGTTACAACTTGATTCCTCAATTTAAAAAAGTAAATGAGATAGGAAAACATGAATCATCCTTATTGTTCAGAGAAACGAAAATTTTATCGACGTGTTCAAAACATTCTAGATGCGCTCCTTGAGTTGCTCATAATACATCTAATCGATAATCGATTTCAGACCTGGTTCGGGTCAACACCCCGGCATGGATAGTCTCAGTTGAGGTGATAATTCGTGTCTAGAAGTCACTGATATTTTCCACTAAAGTTTGCTAAACTGTTTCTCTTTTTTTTTTTTAGTACCACAAAACGAAACTTGCACGCGTAATGGCATGGATTGGGTCACCATGCTCGAGCCACTATCCTGGAATGCACTGATGAAGTGAAGCTAAAAACCATAGCGTGGTAGTGCCCCGTTTTTTTGAAAAATAGGCTGACCGTAGTTCATATTGTGGATAGTCGAATTCGGACATATCTAGGTAATTGTGATTTCGCTCACAGTTCTCTCTGCAAAGAAGAATGGACCAATCACAAATGAAAGATTACTTCCTCTTAATCATATTGCAGATGGAAAGCACGCCATTCTCCAGTCGACAAAAACGTCTTTAAAAAACGAAAAACATGTGCATGGTAAACTTTTTCCTGGTTCATCTGTCAATTGCATGTTGCATTTGCAGCTGGTATGCTGGCTGACGACAATCCGTGTATAACACCATGTGTGCCGTTCGTTGTGGCATTAAGTAATAGGTCAGGCTTCGTCAGGATCCCTGTGAACTGTGGATGAGCATGTCTTTGAAAACATTAAAATTAAATTCATATTTTACAACAATGTCTGGCTTCAAAACACTTACCCTTTGTACTTAAGGAAAAAAAAACTATTATATAAGGATCATCAGAGAACAATCGTATATGCCCCTATGTTAATTGTCCGTAAGTTGTATGTTCTCTGGTCGGTTTGCCTGTTTCGCTGAACAAAAAACTGGAGTTTCTGGGAGAAAAAATGTCTCACACTCATTTAGGATGCTTATACGTAGAACGCAGGTGGCCGCTTACCTGGAACCAGCATCGACATGCAGTTGAAACTACTTACTGGCTATGGACACATAAAAAGCGGTTGACCAGCGCGACTTCTGAGTACGTGGCCATGTGGTTGGGTAGGTTTTACAGGCGCCACTGAATTGTGGAACGTTAATCCCTTTAGCTCTCTCAGGTAAACTGGTATCCTAAAACTGACCACTAAATTGCCGAACAACTCTTCCTGGGATTCAGCAGAGGGTCCAGTAAATTTCAGGTGAAAACTTATCAGGAGATAAACAATTATAGGAAAAGGAAGGGGAGTCGGTGGTTTTCTAATGCTCATCACAGGAAATTTCGATAAAATGTTCGTTGGAATCAGCACTGAAATAACTGAAAGTGGAAGGGCAGTATATTTATTGCAAGTGTACGATTTCAAATTAAAAAAAAAAAAAAAAAGTTAAAAAGCAGCGGTCTTCTTATATATACAAAGGGTACTAGGAAAGTTTTGCAATATGACGCAACAATGAATCACAGGAAGCTGCTTGTTGCTGCATGTTGAGACATGTTCATACGTGCATAGTAGCCGCCGCGCCAAGTCGATGGGCTCAGTTATTCATTAGTAGTGAGAGTGTAAAGTGCTTGCGATGGCATCGTGGTCACGAAATGAGATAAGGACAGTTTTGCGGTATAATTTCGTGCGTGGTTTAACCATAGACCAATGCTTAGAAGAAATGACTCTAGCACTAGATGATGACTGTCCACATCGTACAACGATATTCAGGTGGTATAGAGAATTCCAAAGGGGAAATTTCACTCTGGAGGATTCTGAGAGGCCGGGAAGGCCACGAACGTCAGTTACGGAGGAAAACGTTACTGCTGTGAGGAAAATGCTTGACGAAAACAGGCGAGTGACCTACCAACAGATAGAGGATACTTTGGGCCTAAATGCACCAGCAATTCGTTCGATTCTGCAAGATCATTTGCACGTGAAGAAACTTTGTTCTCTCTGGGTGCCGCATCAACTGACTGAAGAGCAGATGACACGACGTGTGATTTGGTGCCGGGAGATGTTAAAAAACTTTGATAAGGGACAATCTCGGTATGTGAACAACATCGTGACAGGTGACGAGACTTGGCTGTACTATTACGATCTGCCGACCAAGGCTCAAAACAAAGTTTGGGTCTTTGATGATGACGACACACCCGTAATTGTCAGAAAATCCCGATCTGTAAAGAAGAAAATGATAGCTGTATTTTTCAAATCGAGTTGAATTGTGGAACGTGTCGTTTTGGACACGCAGAAGACAGTCACAGCTAAGTGGTATACTGAACAATGCCTGCCTAAAGTCATTGGATCTATGAAGAACCTGCGGCCAAAGTCAAGAATGGACACCTGGTACCTCCATCACGATAATGCTCCAGCTCACCGCGCCAAAGCCTGCACCGAATATTTGACCACGACAGGACTGAAACTTCTCGAGCACCCTCCCTACAGTTCAGACCTTGCTCCCTGCGACTTTGCACTGTTCCCGCATGTGAAAATGAAGCTAAAAGGGAGGCGGTTTTCCAGTGATGAGGGCCTTCTACGGGCTTGGGACAACGAGTGTGCTTTACTCCCTAGTGAAACTTGGCAGAACTGGTTTGAAGATTGGTTTCGGAGGATGGAGAGGTGTATTGAATGTAGAGGAAATTACTTTGAAAAAATTAAATAAACAAAGCTGTATTGCAAAACTTTCCTAGTACCCTTTGTATATATATCTTCGAAGTCGGAAAAATTCAGCCCCAAGGTGAAGTCATAACGAAACCGGTCGATTATTTGGTTGAAAATCATTTAGCGGAAAAAAATATATAGCAATTTTAAATTTACTAAAAGAAAAAAGTTAACAAAGGGGCGAAGTTGTCTGAAGATATATACATAATATTTGTGTTTGAATGTAGTTTGTCTCTTTTGTCCCACACTGGCTGTTTAATATAAACCTTCGAAATTAAACCATGTAGTTTTCTGTCTCATCATGTCGTTGGGCCTGTTCCAGTTACGAAGTGAAGTTACAAGTTTCGAGTTCCAGTTACGAGTTGAAGCTCGCGATAGAGCTTCAACAGCTCTGTCGCGAGCTGTTGAATTTTGGTTAAATTAAGGTACTGGTACCTACAGTGGTGCTCAAAAAATTTGCATCATCTTATTTTTTTTAGCTCATACTAGGACGACATACTACCCTATCGACCCTCTTCTTCCTATTTCACCCACCAGCCTTCATTCTCCCCTCCCAGTACTTTTTCTTGCACAGCGTATAGCCCTACACGTCCAAATTTAAATACACCAAAAAATTTCGCCCAACCTTTTAGGCACTTCAGAAACAGGCTTTCAGCGTCAACCCCATATTAGTGCTTTAATGTAAGTGATTTAAAATCAACCGCGGTCGTTCCAATTTTATTTTAGGTCCTAGCCACTAAAATCCCAGGAAAGTAAGTGGCAGGACCAGCCAGAGTACAATTGACTCAATGGTAACACCCGGCTAGCCTCCACGTGGCGAGGTATGGACAACGTCTGGTCCCATTAGGGGCCTGGCGGCCAATAAGCCGGATAAACAATGGGCACAACATATAACACTACTCATGACCCACACGTGATAGAACAATACCGTCCAGACTCCAGCCTTCCCACTCTTGGACAGGATTAAGCCCTGCAGGAGCTGGGGTACCACATCACATCCCCCACTCTTGGACAGGATTAAGCCCTGTGAGAGTTTTTTTTTTTTTTTTTCTTAGGAAAGAAAACAATGCTAATGTGTGGCCTGGTGATTCCCGGGGGGGATCTTCCCCGGGGAATTGCCCGGCAACACAGAGTCTACCAATAGGACTGACAGGCCTAGTCCGCGTCCTCATAAGTTTATAAATAGAAAGTAGATCCTGGCTGCCTCCACGTGGCTAGGGATGGGAGTGGGGGGCTGGGACACAACTCTGCCCGCAGCCCCTTACTGCTAAATGCCAGGTGCCGGCTAACACACAACGCAAACACAACGCTACTGCACACCTAACTCAAAATTTCATCTATTAGATGCAAAATTTTTCTTTTTTTTTTCCTTCAAAATTCAAAAATTTAAAATTTAAATTTTTTTTTTTTTTTTCCCAAAATTCAAATTTGAACCTACTTTTTTTTTTTTTTTTTTTTTCAGCCGGCAATTGGCGAAAAAGCCTAACAAACGGCGGATATAGGGGACACCCTGGAAGCCGCCATTAACTTACAAATACACTTTGAACTTTGACCCACACACTTCTAAATCTCTGGCTTTGACAGGGTACTGTCACCGATACATAGAACATTCGCGGAGATGGGAGAAATCCCAGGAGCCGCTAGACCCTCAATATACCTCATACCTCATACTAGGACGACAGGCAGCCATATAACCAAAAAAACAACAAAATGCACACACTAATATTTCGTTGGCCCACTCCTTACTCTGATGACAGCTGCACATTGCATGGCATCGACTGGATAGGGATATGAATGTATTCCTGGGAAATGTCATGGTACTGTAAGATGTAAAATCTTACAAGTATATTATTTTATAGAAAAGTAAAACTTATAATATAGCAATATGGGGGAGCGAATCCTTACAAGTCAAGAATATTACTAAGGTCACTCGCAAGGGATTAAATTAGACAACGTTTATAGAAAGGGAGCGGTAAGCTGAAAGGCTATTAGCAACCTGGGTACACTTCGACTCCCAGCACACAGGGACAAACCAAACAATGGAAACTGGTAGCAACGGCTTGGTAATAGGTGTTAACTCTGGAAAACAATGGTGCGGTGGACTATGGTACTGTCGGGACATTTCTTTGATCGGTGACATCTGGCGAAGAAACAGGAAGTAAATACGGGACAAATGCTGGAATTAGAGTTAAGACTGGCGTCTGGCTGTCGGTGATAGCAAGTTTTGTAGATCTTGTGAAATTATTCTGCTAAAGTATTCTTGCAGGAATGGAATCCTTTATCCCACACTCCACTTTAAAATCTCGTCCTTTATCTAAACCTTGGTTTTCCAATAAATGTGCTAAGGCTGTTCAAGAGAAGAATGTTGCATATCGTAATTGGCTTGTTTCTAATTCTTCAGTTTCATTTTCTGCCTACACCAAAGCTCACAACAATTGTAAAGCAGTTATTAATCAGTCTAAACTAGAGTTTGAACAGGCTAAGAGTAGAAAACTTGCTTCTTGCCCTAATGGTAGCCGAGCATTCTGATCTCTTGCCAAAGCTATTGGCTGCAACTTTTGCCCATCTCTGCTCCCACCTCTGTCCAAACCAGATGGTTCTGTTGTCACTTCCGCCAAGGATAAAGCTGACCTGCTAGCATCCCATTTTTCTTCCAGCTCATATATTAATGATCTTGGTAAAACACCTCCCACCATTCTCAACACGCTCCATTCGATGCCTCCTGTGGTCTTCCGTCAAAAGGATATCAGAAGGATTTTGATGAATCTTGATGCTAAGAAAGCTCCAGGTCCTGATGGTATTTCTCCACTTGTTCTCAAAACCTGTGCTCCTGAACTTACTCCTATTCTTTGCCGCCTTTTTTCACTTTCTTATTCCAAAGGTGTTTTTCCTTCTGCTTGGAAATTTGCTCATATCCAGCCAGTTCCTAAAAAGGGTGACAAATCCCTCCCATCCAATTATCTTCCTATTGCAATTACTTCTACCCTTTCTAAAGTAATGGAGAAATCAATTAACCGCCAACTCTTAAACTACCTAGAAACCTTCTGTCTGATCAACGATCGCCAGTATGGATTCCGTCAGTGTCGATCCACTGGTGATATTCTGGCTTATGTTACCCATTTATGGACTAATTCAGTGGAAAGGTTCGGTGAAACACAAGTAGTTGCTCTTGACATCTCAAAGGCTTTTGATCGTGTTTTGCATAAAGGTCTTCTAAACAAGCTTCCATCTTATGGTTTGCCAACTGTTTTTAGTAATTGGTTATTCAGTTTTCTCTCTGATTGCTCACTGAGGGTGATGGTAGATGGCTCTCTGTCTTCTAACTTCTCCACTAATGCCGGTGTCCCCCAAGGTTCAGCTCTTTCCCCCACTCTTTTCCTCTTGTATATTAATGACCTTCTTCCATTGACTGGAAATCCTATCCATAGTTTTGCCGATGATATCACATTGCATTCCACTTTCCATTTTGAGAAACCTTGTCCTGCTCAATCAGCTTCAACTTCTCGAAAATCTGCTACCAATTCCTTAAATGTCGATCTTCAGATAATTCTCCAGTGGGGCAAAGACAACTTAGTTGATTTCAACCCTTTTAAAACTCAGTCTTGTCTTATATCTCGCAAAAAGGATTCTTCTGCTCCTATGCTTATCTTTAGTGACACTCCGATTTCTAGGCAAAATGATATATCTCTTTTGAGGATTACCTGATATCTAATCTCTCTTGGCACAAGCACATTACAAATATTGCTTCCTCTGCATCTAAAAAATTTGGTTTTCTCTTTCGCTCTCGGCGTTACTTTTCTTCCAAACAGCTGCTCACTCTGTATAAATCGCAAATCTGCCCTGCCATGGAATATTGTTCCCACATCTGGGGTAGTGCCCCCCAAAACCTCTCTCAGGCTTCTTGATTCCATTCAGAAGAGGGCAGTTAGGTTAATTAATGATTCATCTCTAACAGAGTCTCTCCACTCGCTTTCTCATAGACGTACTGTTTCTGCTGCATGCCTCTTCTACAGATACTTCCATGGGCACTGTTCTTCTGAATTGGCTTCTATAATTCCCGCTCTCTCTTTCAAAACAGTCCGAACAAGTGCCGCCACCAGCCAACATCCATATACTGTCCAACTTCAAACCCACAGAACCAACTTTTCATCTTCCTCATTTATTCATTCAACTGCCGTTTTCCTGAACAACCTTCCTTCATACGTATTTCCTGAAAATTACAGTCTACAGAAGTTCAAGTCCAATGTCAACAAATATCTTCTTTCGTCTTCTCAACCTCCAACCCAAGCACGGTACTAAGAACCCCAAACACGAGAGGTTCTAATACCTCTCGTGTTTGGGGTTCACATAAAAAAAAAAAAAATTTAATCGCTGCAAGAGTTGCAAATATTAATTCTCCAGAAATTTCGGTAGCAGCAATCAGTGCTTAAGAGTTTTCGAAAATATATTGTTGATTTTGAATTTTCAGTTTTGCAGTAGAATTAATTAGGCAGCACTTCTCATTCAAATTATTGCATTATATATTTTATATCAAATATTTTCATTTATTTATAATTTTTAGGCCCGTTTTCATATATGTGTAATGCACTTGTTCTCTTCATCATGTCCTTCCCGTTCACATGTAATAACTCGGCTCCTAGTGGATCGATTTTCATGAAATTTTATATTTGGACCTTTTAAAAGATTTGTCTAGCCATCCCAAATTTCATTAAAATTGGACCAATAGAAATCCGGAAATTATTATTATTTATTTTATTATTATGTTTTTTTACCGTTCGCATATAATATATCGACTCCCAGAAGATGGAATTTCATGAAATTTTATATTTCGCTCTGTTACGATTTGTCGAGCCTTCCCAAACTTCATTAAAGTCAGACCAATAGAAATCCTGTAATTATTTATCTTTTCCATGCATATCACAATATACAGTATATTGTAGCTGAACACTGTATATTTATGTTTGTTGTCTGCCATCCACTGGTTGGAAGAGTGAATGGTCAATGTGGCGGATGCGCAGAAACGAAATGTTTTCGGATCCGGCATAAAAGTCTCTGCTTTTCGCTTATTTTTGTTATTATTTTTTAATTTATCATGTTTTATTACTATTCAGTAAGCGTCTGAAATTCAACGCAGCGCTTCAGTTGCAATACCACCACTTTGCGTATTGGAGACCCATGTTTAGTCTCTAGAGCAAAGTTTCCAGCACCCCCCCGCCCTCCTTCAACTCACGCACTAGTACTAAAAAAAAAAAAAAATTGAGTGACCGGGGTTCAAGCCCGTGACTGCATTGAGCAGTCACGGGCTTGAACCCCGGTCACTCAATGCACGTGTACTTATACACCCACGCGCCTTACCACTAGGCTACGGCGGCCTCTTACTAATATTAACTAGTATCACTACTAACACTAAGATAAAATAGCACTATACTATAATACAATATAATACTAATAAGTACTAATACTAACAATAGGTGGGAGGTGACTCTTATCAACTGGTGCAATACCACAACTTTGCTTATTGGAGCTTGAAGTGGAGAAACCCATGTTTTTTCTCTAGAACAAAGTTTCCAGTATCTCCTCCCCCACCCCTTTTCTTTCATTTGGGATTTGATACCTTTCGTGTTTGGGATTTCATAAAAAAAAAAAAAAAAATTCTTAAAAATGAATGATCAACGGCCACATACGAAGATTTTTTCAAGCAGCTATTGCCGTTTATTTAGAATGCGTGTCATTCCCCGTTTTATTCCCAATTCTCCATATTATGTACAATGTGCAATTAGTGCATACAATGTGCATTAAAAAAGAAAAGAAAGAAAGAAAAAAATACTTGAAAGTAACTTAGTTACTTTTCGCGAAATAACTTGTAACTTTTTCTCAGAACAACTCTTAATAATTACGGTTACCAGCGAACTAATTTAACTTATCTTTTTCGGATTTTTAAAAGTAACTGTAAAATGTAAAATGAATAATCGGAAGCAGTTAAAGGTGACGTCATGTATAGGCGGATGTAATGAATCTGGCCGTTATAATAATAATAATAATAATTGTTGTTGTTATTATTATTATTATTATTAGCTATATGGTGAGGCTTGTGCTACGCCAGCCAAATAAAAAAAAAAAAAATTCTGAATTACCCTGAGAGAGAGAGAGAGAGAGAGAGAGAGAGAGAGAGAGAGAGAGAGTAAGCAAGAGTGAAGTAGAAGGGAATCACCAAGAAAGAGAAGAGTGATGATATCCAGCTGATGACCCTGGGTGTGCCAAGCCCATACTCACCAACTATGAGCCCCTGTTCATGTTGAATTAATATAACTGTAAATAACACTAATTAAACTAGGTGAATTTTTGTTATTAAGTGAATTTTATTGAGAAAAAAGTATTATATTAAGTTAAACTTCCACACAGTACTCGTAAAACTACTTATTTTCTCCCTCGACTATCCTCTGAGAATTATTACGGAAGTTCGAATTGTTCAATTCAATGTAATATTATGTAATGGTCCATAAATAAATCCATAAATTTACTACTGTATGAACAGTACACATGAAAATGGTATCAAGTTTGGTTTATTAACAGGATGTAAAACAAATTTTGCTCTTGGAACACCTGTAAAATCCGCTAGGAAGTTTTTGAATCCAAATAGTTCGCGCTTTATACCAGATAGTACCTGTTGGTGATTAGATCGTCGCTCACAGGTGCAAGGATATTCTGCATCCGATTATACGTAATGGAAGTTTTTATTCTGATAGAATGTTTCAAAATATTTTAGATATTGTATATAGTTCTTTCTAACTCAGTGCGGATTACAGTTATTTGTAAATAATTATTGAATAACACTTTTTGAATAACAAAAAAAAAAAGAACTATCATTTTTTTTTTAAATTATGAGCTAAAATAAAACTGCCATGTTAGGATTACACGAGATTAAATATTAGAAAACCAATGATAAAAATTAACAACTTCAAAATTTGAAACAATTACGTTTATTGTAAAGATTTGTAGAGGTGTGTCCATTATTATGTTGATATTCAGAGCCAAGTAATTGGAAATATGATTACAGTCATTAGTCTTTTCCAAATGCCAAGATATAAATGCCAAAATTTTTAAGACAATTTGTACAGTTAAGCACACAGAGATCATCAATGTATCTAAATAACAAAATATTTTGTGAGAAATATATTTCAGATCATATATTTTTATACAATATCAGTTCTATATTCATCTCTATAAATTTACTCATCTTTCACGCGTGTACTACTATGTAATTATTTTATTATTAGTATATGAGATCTATATTTGCCCCTGTTGTGCCAACTGCCAAAATACATGCCATATATATGTTATTTTTTCCCTTTCTTTCTGCCTTTATTTTGGTTTCTCTTCATTTCTATTAATTTTAATCTAAAAATTATTCTTATAACTTGTTTTTACTCTTCTTGTCATGAATTTTACATCGGAAATAGAGACACGATGTTGTTGTTATTTCTTACAATTCCAGCGGTTGACCTGATGAAGACGCTATCATCAGGTTATGAGGTGTACAGCAAAGCTCTTTCTCGATTAAATTTATATGCTTTATAGGTAATTATACGATTTTTTTACCTGTCCTTTCTTCTCTTTTTCCCCTTCCCCTTTTATCCTCCATGCTTTCCCCATTATACCTCTATGTTTATCCTCCATTATGGAATTGTGTATATATATATATATACACACACACACACACACAATTCCACCTCTTTTATATATATATATATATATATATATACACTGCCCTACCATTAATATCCGGACACCCCTCCATGGATGGGGGGAAACAGGTCCTATGCATGCAACACGTCGCAGAACCTGCTATAAATATGTACACTGGGCTTCGAACAGACAATTGCAAAACTGGGCATGTAAGATGACATGTTCAACAGAATTAACAGACTTCCAATATAGAATAATAGTAGGATGGCACATGAGCAAGAGTTCTGTACGAGACATCGCAATCACTCTGGGGATCCCTAGGTCAACGGTTAGTGACGTCATATGCAAATAGAAGAGGAATGGGACTGAATCTGCCAAAAAAACGGCCTGGTAAACACCGAAAACTGAACGGAACCCCAGGGGCTCACATCTGGCGAGTATGGGCTTGGCACATCCAGAGTCCTGAGCTGGATATCATCATTCTTCTCTTTCTTGGTGAATCCCTTTTACTTCTCTCTCTCTCTCTCTCTCTCTCTCTCTCTCTCTCTCTCAGGGTAATTGAAAAAAATTTTTTTTGGTTGGTGTAGCATAAGCCTCAGGTTTCCTTGCACCATATAAATAATAATAATAAGAGAATTCTGCGAAGAACTGTGCGCGCAAAAATCGTAATTTGCCATTGTCTGAAGTCACACAAACCCTCTGTGAGAGTATCGGGACTAATGTCAGCACTAGTACAATACGAAGGACATTCCATGATGTGGGTTACAATGGTCGTTCATCTGTTCACAAGCAATTGATCACCTCAACAAATGCTAGACGCCGATTAACATGGTGTAAGGAGCGCGAATCCTGGACTGTAGAGCAGTGGGAAACAGTTCTATGGACGCACTCTAGTCGAAGTTCGCACTGTACCAGTCTGGTGGCCGTTCCTGGGTGTGGCGAATGCCAGGGGAACAGTTCCTTCCTAATTGTATCCTTCCAACAATGAAGTTTGGTGCAGGCAGTGTCATGGTATGGGGCTCCTTTCATGGTTCGGCTTGGGCCCATTAGTCGTTATCGACAAAACCATGAATGCTGTGCAATATACCAGGACAGCCTGGACTTCCCACATTATGGCAATACTTCGGGGAAGGCCCATACCTGTATCAGCAAGACAACGCGCCATGCCATACATACTGCTCTGGTCGTAACAGAGTGGTTTGAGGACATGGGTGTGGAAAAGTTGGATTGGCCAGCCTAGAGTCCTGATCTGAACCCTATCGAGTATCTTCGTCGAGATCGGCTAAAGAACAAGGCCGAACTGGTAGCTGCTTTGAAGACCAAGGGGAGGAAAATATCACCTGACATTTATAAAAGCTGTTTGAGAGTATGCCGCGAAGATTGAAGGCCGTCTTAAAATCTAAAAAGGTGTTTTGTCGTATAGCATCTGGAAGCTGCTATAACGGAAGTTCTGTATGCTTTGGACTCACAAATCTGTTTAAGTTAAGCATATTTTATCTAGTGAAAGTCTACCTACGTATATACAACCAAAACGATTTGTCAAGCGTTGCATAAAATGGGTAAGAAAAAAAAAAAAAAAAAAAAAAAAAACAATCTTGTATAACGTTACCTAGCATTATTCAAAAATATTACGTGTTATAATTGCTAAATGAAAAACTAATCACTAATTATCGTATTTAAGTAACCTAACTTTATGTAATAATTTAATTTAATTTATTGGTGTCCTGGGGATGTTTATTTGTCAATCACTTCCTGTGTAAGTGCACACTGTTAAGTGTGCACTTACCCAAAATGATTATTCAGAGAAATCGGTCATCTCTCTTTTGAATCATGTAAGAAACAACTCTGACATTATATATCAGTATTTTAATTAATTAATTTTAATTATTGCAAAAAGTACAGCAGATTGGGATAAGAGGGAAGATTCATCAGTGAATTAGAGGTTGGCCGAAGGATAGGAGACAGTCGTCACAAATGGGTATTCTTCAGAGTGGACTGGAGTAGCAGGTAGAGTTCCTCAGGGATCAGTGAAATAAAAATAAAATAAATAATAAAAATTTCCAAAATGGAGAATATATGAAACAGCACCGTATTTAGTAGTGTCATGCAAGCTTGAACCGCGGTCACTCAAAGCAAGTGTACTTGTATGTACCCTAGCACTGACCACTCGGACCTCTCTTGTTTCTTATCTTCCTAAATGATGTTGATGAAAGAATACAGGGGAAGTTGTCAAAGTTTTTTGACGACTTAAAGGTTGGAAGGGTGGTTTAACCATCAGAACCAGGCTATATGCTTCAAATGGATTCGGACCGGCTGTAAGTATGGGCCAAAAAGTGGCAGCTAAAGTTGAATTCTACGAAATGTAAAGTATGCCCATGGGGGACAGACACATAGGAGTAGTTTCTAGATTAGACAGAGAGGAAGTACAGGATGTTTTGGGAAACCTTCCAGTTTAGAAGATGTAGTCTGCAGCTCTTAGCAACGGGATTCCTGGGGTGGGGACTCTCTCTTTCTTTCTTTCTGTCTGTGTCCCCATATCAGCCCCATTTCCGATTATACGTTTCAGTTTAATTATCAAAAAGCCATAATCGATTATTTCGATTGTGTCCATCATTATTTAAGCCACCACGTGACATCGCACTTACATGCATAGCTTTGTTTATCTGAGCGGGTTCCCTGTTACGTTTTTTTTATAGTAGTGATAGACATAATCGAATGATTTCCATAATCGATTATTAATATAATTGATTATAAAAAATAGACATGAAATAAAATGTTGAAAAAGAAAAGAAAGAAATTACCGTGAAGGGTTTCGAACTGATTCTATCAAAATTAAAGCTGAAACATTGCAGTGCAGGGTCGGCTATAGACTTAGGCAAACGAGGCACCGGCCTAGGGACGCAGTGGCTTTGGGGCGCCAACATCGTAAAAAAAAGTAATAGTAATAGAGTAATAGAGGAGCAGATAGTCGAAGCGTTGGTGGTACGAGCAGTGCCCCCCCCCCAAAAGTCGTATTGCAAGGGGCGTCGTTTTTAGCATTTTTTGTTTTTGGTTTGCCGATTTGATTTTTCGTACCAGGCGCCGTATTGCATGGTGCTCCGTTTTGATCAAAAAATTTATTTTTAGGGCGCCTATTTTACTTTTTGCACTAAACTCTGTTTTATCACACTACAGCTGTGAACCAGTCTGGGGCATTCAATAAACTAGAAAAAATTAAATAACCGGTTCATCAATCAATTATTAGTTAACTAAGCAGTTAACTGGATTAATAGGCCTTTGAATTATACTTATTTTATAAGTATAATTTTAAATATTTTATTCAAGAATTTTTTCGTTTAGTTTTCGAATAATTTATTGTTGTTATATACCTTTTGTAAATTTAATTTTATGTAAGATTTTTTAAATATGTTCTATTACGACATGCCCCTTTTGTAAAATTTATAAAGCTTAAAAATTTAAAATAAAAAAGGCGCTGAAACCAAACTGGCCTAGGGGTGCCACACACCCTCGAGCCGGGCCTGTTGCAGTGTTTTACACTTCTCTCACATTTCGATTATGACTCTGAATTATGCCCATCACTAGTTTATAGCACTCTAATAAATTGTTTTTTTTTGTCAGCATGTTTGGTAGTGTGTTTTCGTTATAAGAAAAAATATACGACTTTGAAAGTTTATTTTTGTGCATACACTAATTTTATGTCATGCTAGAGTATTTTATTTCTTAAAAATACCGTTATGTTGAATTTTTAGTTAATGTACATTCCTTACTGGATTTTCTAAAGTCTAAGGTTAGATGAATTCAGGATATTTACATGTTTGCGTATAAGCTTTACATTTTTTAGCTTTGAGCCCCCCTCCTCAAGAGGTTCAGGTCCCTTTAGGGTGAACACTCTCTGCATCTTAAAAAAGCTGCAGTGAGTGCATGTAATAACTCGTTTCCTAGTGAATGGATTTTCGTGAAATTTTTTATTTGGTTCTTTTAGAATGATTTGTTGAGTCTTCCCAAATTCATTAACATCAGGTCACTGGACAAACAATAAATGGCTAAATTCTGAATTGTAAAGGGAGGCTTTCAATCTCTTAAGTTTTTGAGTTAAATATGAAATAAACAAGTTACTAATGTACGCAGTGTGTTACATTTTTGCATCAGGCGCATTGGCAAATAGTAATAATTCGTGATTTATAACAAAAAAAAAAAAAAGAAACAAAAAGCAGCAACTTTTATGTGCGAACTGAGAACATTTCATTTCTGCATTCCCCATATTGTCTATTCATTTCTCCAATCAGCACATGGTAACAAAAATAAGATTCAATAGCAAAATATGTGATATATGGATAACCTACGTGATATTTATGAAATAAAATAATCATTGCCAGATTTCTGTTGGTCTGATTTTAATGAAATTTGGGAATACTCTACAAATCATTTTAAAAGAGTAAAATGTAAAGGCAAATGTAAAGCAACCAAATATAAAATTTTATGAAAATTCATCCACCATGAGGGGAGTTATTACATGTGGATGGACAGACAGACTGACAGAAGGACATGATGAAGACAATAGGCATTTTATGTATATATGATAATGCGGCTAACAAATTTTACCTGCACCAGAAAATTTTTATGAAGTGAATCAACTGCACCATAAACGATTCCGAGAATTTAGTCTTTCATTCCATATAGTCCATCCCTTTCTCAAAGCCAAAATCAAGAAAAGGTGGAGTTACAGTAATCAGAGATTTTATTCCTATTGAAACTTATGATACAAGTGGGAAAGTGTTTTAAATGCTACAGATGTTAATATATACATGGCACTTGATAGGGTGGCTAGGGAGTCCAGAAGAAAATTCCCAAACATCAAAAGTGGGGTAGTGCTATAAGTAGTTATAACCAGGGGCATATGCCCCCTTAGCCAGCCATGCATATAAGTGTTCCTAGGTCTATCTAAAAACCAACTCAAAAGCCTGGTTGTCATGCCTCCCCTTACAATGATACCTGGATACGACAGCAGTTATAACAGTAGTTTACTGTACTTTTAATAAATTAAAGTATGTTTTGTATGCTACTTGAGAAGAGAAAGTCAGATTGACATGCCAAATTTTGACACATAATTAACAGGTCCATGGAGAGGTTTAAGCTTAACTGATTCTCTAACCTCCAAATTCAGTCCCCTCTCCCACACACAGAAACTACTATAAATTTAAACAACAGCTTTGACCTTCTTCAAAATTTCAGGACTTATTTAGAATATTCTTAGGGACCTTTATGAACTCATTTCCCTGTGCTTGTACACTCGTACCCATATTCCTGTGCACTCATCCACCCCCCTCTCCCAGAACTGCTACACAAATCCCACTTTATGGCTACCCCTGAAATGTGTAATGTATACCAAAACTTCATGTGGCAAAGTTTTGGTATACATTTCCTGAGTACAATTACTGTATAGTTGTTTATAATGCCAAAGGTGCACTATTTGATAAGTGAATGCACTTGAAAGATAATGTAATGCATATATTACCTAATTGTTTTGTTTTTTTTTTCCTAGCCCATAATGTGTAAATTTACAACAGTAATTTGGGTGTTGATAATTTATACCTATTATTATCTAATAATTAGAGCTCCATATTTTCCCCCAGGGGCTCACATCTGGTGAGTATGGGCTTGGCATACCCAGGGTCCTGAGCTGGATATCATCATTCTTCCCTTTCTTGGTGATTCCTTTCTCTCTCTCTCTCTCTCTCTCTCTCTCTCTCTCTCTCAGGGCAATAGGGAATTTTTTTTTTTTTTTTTTTTTGGCCAGTGCAGCATAAGCCTTAGGCTTCCTTGCACCATATGGCTAATAATAATAATAATAATAATAATAACAATAATAATAATAATAATAAGAGTTTGCTTCACTAACTCTTGTTGGCCTCCAGTTAAAAATTCAGTTTTGGGAGCCCTAGTGCATGGCTGTTTGTTAGACTGTAAAAGGAAATTTTGTTGCATTCATCTGGCCAGTTTTGAAAAAAAAGCTATCTTTTGAACTTTGCAGTCCAGTCAAATAGCAATACATTTTTGGGAGAAAAAAAAAAAACACTTGTAGTAGCCCATTCCAATTCATTTAAGGCATGTTTTAAACAGAGCAGATCCTCTGAATGCATAAGGAATGGTGTGGTCTGAACTTTCTTTTATTGGCTGAACAATAGTAGTAGTAGTAGTATTGTTGGAAAAGATACTAGAAAGCAAACTTATACAGCGGCTGCCAAATATCAGGGGCATTTATGGAGATTTTTTTGCTAGAGGTGACCCCAATTGAAGGAATTGGAAAAGCCCCGAGACTGGAGAATCTTCCTTCTTCCTACCAGGAAACCTCAAATCAAGGTTGCAGCATAGATTGTGGCGGAGGGGATCACCCCACTTTCCAATGGAATTTGAAGTCATACCTTTCCAAAGTGACAGATGGCAAACTACTGCAGTCTGTTTGTCTCTGTATCCTTGTCAAGGAAGACAAGGATATAGAGACAGACAAAGAAATCAAGTGAAATAAAAGAACATACTGTCTGACAGTAATCATAACATGAATACAGAAGAGGATTACTCAGATGATGAGTTGAAACATGAAATAAATAGAATAGCCTTCATAAAAATTATGAAAAATGTGTAAAATTTATTCCTTTCCTGTGATGATTGAAATTCAACCCCGGAAATAAAATAAAGGCAATTGTGAGGGCTGATCAATAAAGAATGATCATAATTTTTCATAAACAACCATACTACTTACTATTTTTAGCTGAGCTTCAGAATTTAAGACGAAACCAAGCTGCATCATATAGTAACTGTGAAGTTGACTTGTGCACATGGTGTGTTCTTGGTGGTCAATTAAGTTTATGCCTGTTCAGTTTCACCTATATAACAATAGATGTGACATGCGAGGAACAGTATGATGTTCTCAAATTTTGTTTCCGTCTCAAGAAAACATCAGCTGAAGCATATGAAATGTTAACAGACTTATGGCGAATCTACACTTCCATATAACACAGCTTGCAGGTGGTTTAGAATGTTTTTTAAAGGTGGATGTGATTCAATCACAAAAATTGGCAGTCCTGGAACTGCCACTGCAGAAACCATAAACACTGCTTCTGTAATCATGAGAGAAGGTTGTCGTATAACAGTAAGGCAACTGGCACAGATGTTGAGAATATCAGTAGGAAGCACGCATGGTACTCTCCATGACCATTTGCTTATGACACATGTTTGTGCATGCTGGGCTCCAAGACCATTCACATCTGAGCAATGGCAAGTTTGCATCGAGGTTTGCCTACATAACAATGGACAGTATGCAGTCACTTGAAGAACAGTATGCTGTTCTCAAATTTTGTTTCCCTCTCAAGAAAAGATTAGCTGAAGCATATGAAATTTTAAAAGAGGCTTATGGTGAATATACATTTCCATATAGCCTGGGCCGGATTAAGGCATGGGCTTTATGGGCTACAACCCAGGGGCCTCCACCAGAGGAGGATCCCCAGAGATTAAGTAAAAGTTATTTCATTTGTGAATGCTGAATCGAAGTATAAGTACTCTAAATTATTATTTAAAAAAGGGTTCAATTAATATACTGTATATATATATATTTGTAGTAAATATACTGTGGCAAAAAGAAACACTGTACTGTATACATATATATTGTATAACAGTTTGTGATGTCATACGGACTTTATAATATGAATAACAGTTTTATTGGTTGGAACCCTGCAAAATGCCAGAGGTGTATTCAACTCTAGCAGTAAGCTACAGAATCTTGAAATAACTGGGAGTCAAGTGGAGGAGAAACTGTTGAAGATAAACACAAGAAAGGCACCCGGGGTGGATGGGATCTATCCAGTTATATTAAAGGAGGCAGCAAAGGAAGTAAGCAAACCCTTAGCCATAATTATGAGAGCTTCCTTGGACTCAGGGGAGGTACCCATAGACGAAATGTGCAAATGTGACCCCAATTCACAAAGGAGGATCAAAGGCTGACACAAGTAATTATATACCTGTGAGCTTAACTTCTGTTCCAGGAAAATTAATGCAGGCACTGGTTAAAGAAGCACTGCAGGATCATTTAGACAAGACTTCAGTTATAGCTCGGACGAAGCATGGCTTTGTTAAGGGGAAGTCTTGCCTGACCAATTTGATTGGATACTATGATGCAGTCACAAAAGAACTGGATTCAGGGAATAGCTTTGATATTATATACTTGGATCTTAGAAAGGCGTTTGATACTGTTGCACATGGAAGACTGCTACACAAATTGGAGCAGTGTGACATTGGAGGCAAATTGCTGCTATGGATAAAGGGGTGGTTGAGGGGGAGAAGACAGAGAGTGGTAATCAATGGACACTACTCATCATGGACTAATGTTATTAGTGGAGTCCCTCAGGGCTCAGTGTTGGGTCCATTATTGTTTTCTGTATTTATAAATGATATTGATGATGGTATATCAAGCTTAATGTCCAAGTTTGCAGGCGATACAAAGGTTGGCAGGGTTGTCAAGGACACTACTGACACTATGCTGCTGCAACAGGATCTGGAAAGGTTGAGCAGATGAGCTGAGAGGTGGAAAATGAAGTTTAACATTGACAAATGTAAAGTACTACACATGGGAAACAGCAACCCCAGAGCAACGTATCAACTCTGTGGTACTATACTGACAGTGGTAGAGAATGAAAGGGACTTGGGGGTGGTTGTGCAGGCAGATATGAAGTTCTCTGAGCAGTGCAGATGGGCTGCAAGAGTAGCTCATGGAGTATTGTCAATGATATACAGGAATTTTTCCAGCAGGGATAAGGAGGTGATTATTCCCTTGTATAAGGCAATGGTCAGGCCACACCTAGAGTACTGTATACAGGTCTGGAGGCCTCATTTCAAGAAGGATGTAGAGCTGCTGGAACGAGTACAGAGAAGGGCAACATGATTAGTGAATGGAACAAAGGGGTGCTCTTACGAAGAAAGGCTTAAGTTTTGCAAATTACAGCGTCTGGAGACTAGGCACCAGCGAGGTGATCTGATAGAGGTGTATAAAGCCTTGAATGGTTTGAGCATGCTCAATGCTGATGGGATTCTTCCTCTAGCTCAGAATAATCACCTGAGAGGGCATAAATTCAAATTGAGGAAAGACAGATGTAGGATAGACGTGCAGAAATTTGCTTTAGCCAGCGGGTGGTTGGTTGGTGGAACAGACTTCCATCCCTTGTAGTGGAGGTTGATAGCCTAAATAAGTTTAAGGCTCAGCTGGACAGGTATTTTGAACGAACAGAGGGGTGAAGTGGGTTTTTTTTTTTTTTTTTTGGCTGATGCTGCATAAGCTTGCTTTCTTGCATCAAATGCCTCTACTAATGCTAATGCTAAATGTTCTCTCTAACGGCATTTTTTATTCTTTTCGAAATCTGACAAGACTGACATTGGTGTTGTTTACAATTACTGCAGTAAGTTTATAATTATAGTATGTTATTATATCACATATATGATAAACTGTTGTGATTAATTTTTGATAGAGATTTAATATCATAATGATCATAATTTCATCATCAGCCAATAAGATCGACAATGACACAAGAACGACTAAACAGACTTACTCTCATGACAATTCAAAATGATGTTCTCAAGAACTTACAGTTTACTGATGTTTTGGAGAAATTTGTTTCCAAGGAATTACGCAAAGCAAATGTTTGAATTTTAATTGTTGTTAGCCTTGTAAAAATAAATTAAATTTTTCTTTAACTTTTTTTTTTCCTTTTGAAAATATTACTGGGGGCCTCACAGTACCTGTAGCCCAGGGGCGTGCAATATCTTAATCCGGCATTGCATATAGCACAGCTTGCAGGTGGTTTAGAATGTTTAAAGATGGACGTGATTCAATCACAAAAATTGGCAGTCCTGGAGCTTGAACCACTGTTGTCACCACAGAAATCACAAACACTACTTCTGTAATCATGTAACAGTAAGACAACTGGCAGAGACATTGAGAATATCAGTAGGAAGCACACACAGTATTCTCCATGACCATTTGCATATGACACATGTTTGTGTATGCTGGGTTCCAAGACTACTCACACCTGAACAACAAGCAAATTTGCATGGAGGTTTGTCAGAAGCTGCAATGGATGGTTACTGAAGATTGTGAGGTTCTGCATGAGGTGATAGCGGTGGATGAGACATAGTTTTATCATTTTGACCCAGAGAGTAAGCAACAGAGCTCTGTTTGGGAGTCTACGTCATCACCAACACTGAAAAAACCAAAAGTTGTGGCTTCTGCAGGAAAGGTTATGGTCATCTCTTTTTTTTTTTTTTTGACATTCAAGAAATGGTTTACCATGTTGTGCCACATCATACGACTGTGGTTGAGCCTTACAGACCTGTACTGCATATTTTGCAGAATCACATTTATCGCAGACAACCACAACTGCACACAGGTAGATGGATGCTACATCACAACAGTATGAGAACTCATATTGCTCATACTATCATCGAGTATTTAGCCAGCATTAATGTTAAATGTGTTCCTCATCTGCTACAGCCCTGACCTTGCACCCTGCATTATTTTTTATTTTTTATTTTATTTTTTTTTGATATTTCCAAAGTTAAAGAAGAAACTGCGAGGAAAACATTTCTGGTCGTCAGAAGAAGTTGTAAAGACATTGGAAGTGATTCTCAAATACATGTCAAAAATAGCTTCCACCACATTTTGAAGAATGGCAGAAATGTTGGAGTAAGTACATTTCATCAACTGGAGACTATTTTGTAAAAGTGGGTTGTTGTTATTTGGAGCATTAGCAACTAAGCCAGGGATATGCAGTGGTCATTCCCTGACCTTTCCGCATCCTCCATATTTGGTGACTTTGTAAAAGACCATCAAAATATGGATAATTAATAAAAATATATTGTGGAAAAGCAAATTATGATTGTTTTTTATTGAAAAGTCCTCATAGTAAGTGTTTATTTCAAATAACAAATTAATTTTAACTGACAAATTATAATTTGGCAGTTGAAATTAATTTGTCAGTTAACATTAACAATCACACCTCTTTGTGATTGTTAATGTTAAATTTTCTGGCATAGTCATTATAGGATTAATGATGGGGGGGGGGGGAGCTTATTCTTAAGGAATCACATTTTGATATTTTTAACATTGTTTATATTTTTACTTGTGAATAAAATATCCATTAGAATTGTTGAATTTTCTGGTATATTGTTTAATCTGAATTTATCCGAGAATTAATTAATGGAAACCTCTACAAATCATTTGATATTCCATCTTCCATCTAGCAACAGCAACAACAGCAGCAGCTAAAACAACTTGAGTCAGTAATTCCACAACTTCAGGAGCAGCTTCAAATGAACACAATACAGCAAAGTCAGTTGCTGCAACAACTAAACAACTTGGCTACAGGTGCACCTGCTGAGAAAGGACCAGTCAACCACCAACAGCTACAGCTCCAGCTGCAGCAGTTAGCTTTGCAACAACATCAACTTATCCAACAGTTGCAACTTAGTCACAGGCAGTACCTACTGGGTTTACAACCATTTGTTCTGCCTCAAGGTGAGTTATTGCTTTCTTGCCTTTGATTTATTTAATGGTGTTTTGCTGATAAGTATTTTTTGTAAGCAACAGTACCATGTTTAGAGCAGTCTAGGAAGCTAATGGGTTGACAACACATTTCAGCTTTAACATGAAAAATTTAAAGGCTCTTGTCACATTTTTTCAGTCCTTTTATAATATCTCTTAACCTCTTTTGCTGCTACCTACTTTAATATAATTGGGATCTATCCAATTATATCAAGGGAAGCAGCAGAGGTAAGCAAACCTTTAGCCATAATTATGAGGGCGTCCTTAGATTTAGGCAAGGTTCTCTCTGAATTGAAGATATGCAAATGTTCCTCCAGTTCAAAAAAGGTTAGATTATGTTTTTTTTTTTTTTTTATAGCTGGTGCTGTATAAACTTGTTTTCTTGCATCATTTGCCACTACCAATACTGATACTAATATAGTTAAAAAAAATTTTTAGATTGAAACTACAAAAAAAGTGCATTACGTACTTATTTTGTTTATAAGTAAAGTGCAGCCATTATCAACCCACTGCAGAATGGAAGCCTCCTCAACAATTCATGCTGAGGGAAATGGACCATAATCTGCCACGCTGGTCCAGTGCGGGTTGGCAGATTGACCGTATTCAGTAGTCAGGGGCTTGAACCCCGATCTACTCAAAGAGCGTGTGCTACTGCACTCCCACTCCTGACCACTCGGCTACGGAGGCCTTACAGTAATCCAAAAATAGGGATTAGTAAGTTACTGATTGCTAATTAAATATTCACTTATTTATACCTACTTCTCAGCTCAAGGAACATTATCAGTGCATTACAGAAAAATTCAATTTTTAAGATTGAGGATCAGATCAGGTTCATTCCATAACGATAGATCCTCTGGAAGAACAGAAATTGGTAATTTATCCTAAAAATTCTGTTTAAATAAATAGTGTATGTTAGTAATTATTAAAAACAAAATCCAAAGTGGCGTCTTTTAGCCGTAGTGTGTAAAAACAGCTTCGTGGGAAATTTTTCAAACTTCCAAACATAACACATGATCAGGTTTGGTAAATTCTTCAGTTATTGCTGTTTTAAGTTTTCTGTTATATAAGGGTTCTTGAAATAGATATGGTCTTTTCAATAGCCTTACAGAAAAGAAAAAAAATCCATGGGTTTAATCTGGTGACCTGGGCAACTACTATTAAAGTGCCACAATGTCTGATCCACTTGTTTGTAATTTTGAATTTAGGAATATCCTGACTTTGAGAAAATATCCTGCAGTAGCACTACCGACATGAAATTTTAGAATAAGAGAAACCTTTTAGTAATTTTTCCACTGGCTCTAAAATTGTTTGAGACAGAACCAAAAACTATTAATCCCACTTCTTCCCTCTCAAGATATTAATATTTACAGCTGTTTCAAAGGCTTTGAAATAGCTGTAAATATGAATATAATGAGTCTTTTTGTTTTTTAAAAAGACAACTGTCTTTGTCTTTTTCTTGTAGTGTGATATGAAGCAACTCATTACATTGAAACTGCACAAGAAAAAAATGTCATTTCAAAATAAAATTCCTGCCAACCCCATGCAAATTTCAGTATGATATATGGATGAATGCCCTACTGTTTAATTAGCATCAGATTTTTATAATACAAATAATTATTTAGGTTTAATAAATAATATATTGCTATTCTGTTTAGGCTTCAGTTATTTTCATCTCACAAAGGGAAATGAATCTATCTACTCAGATACTTATTCCTTTTTTGGTTTATAAAATAGTTAACATAAATTAATTATGTTTATTACAGGATGTATGTTTCAATGCTAAGGAAGAGCACAGCTTGAAAAGTCAAAAGGGATTATAATTTTAGTATAAAGAGGGGTGCCTCCATAGCCAGGTGGGAAGGAGCAGCAGTGAATAGCACATGCTTCTTGATTAGACCAGGGTTCGAGCCCGTCACCACCAAATACGAAGGATGCGGAAAGGTCAGGGAATGACCACCACATATCCCGGAGCAATATGGCCTTAGTTGCTAATGCTCCAAAAAAAACAAATAACAAACAAACAAACAGTATAAAGAGAGAAATTGGTTCTTCCCCATGTATATCATTGACAAAATTGCTCAGGTAGCTAACAAACTAAATGAATATTTTGCATCGACATTCACACATGAGGAGTTATTCAGGGAGGGGAATGCTAGAGGTGTATTCAACTGTGGCATTCCCTCTGGCAGTAAGCTAGATAATCTTGTAATAACTGAGAGTAAAGTGGAGGAGAAATTATTGAAGATAAACACAAGAATGGCACCTGGGGTGGATGGAATCTATCCAGTTATATTAAAGGAGACGGCAAAGGAAGTAAGCAAACCCTTAGCCATAATTATGAGAGCTTCCCTGGACTCAGGGGAGGTACCCATGGACTGGAGATGTGCAAATGTGACCCCAATTCACAAAGGAGGATCAAAGGGAGAAACAGGTAATTACAGACCTGTTAGTTTAACTTCTGTTCTAGGGAAATTTATGAAGGCACTGGTTAAAGAAGCATTGCAGGATCATCTAGACAAGACTTCAGTTATAGCTCTGACACAGCATGGGTTTGTTAAGGGGAAGTCTTGTCTGACCAATTTGATTGGATACTATGATGCAGTCACAAAGGAACTGGATGCAAAGAATAACTTTGATATCATATATTTGGATCTTAGAAAAGCCTTTGATACTGTTGCACATGGAAGACTGCTGCACAAATTGGAGCAGTGTGGCATTGGAGGCAAATTGCTGCTATGGATAAAGGGATGGTTGAGTGGGAGAAGACAGAGAGTGGTAATCAATGTACACTGCTATTTGTGGACTAATATTATTAGTGGAGTCCCTTAGGGTTCAGTGTTGGGTCCATTTTTGTTTTCTGTATTTATAAATGGTATTGATGATGGTATATCAGACTGAATGTCCAAGTTTGCAGACGATACAAAGGTTGGCAGGGTTTTTAATGACACTAATGACAGTACACTGCTGCAACAGGATCTAGAAAAGTTGAGCAGATGGTCTGAGAGGTGGCAAATGAAGTTTAACATTGACAGATGCAAAGTACTACATATGGGAAGCAGTAATCCCAGAGTAACGTATCAACTCTGTGGTACTACACTGACAGTGGTAGAGAATGAAAAGGAACTGAGGGTAATTGTGCAGACAGATATGAAGTTTTCTGAGCAGTGCAGACGGTCTGCAAGAGTAGCTCATTGTGTCTTGTCAATGACGTACAGGAATTTTTCTAGCAGGGGTAAGGAGGTGATTATCCCCTTGTTTAAGGCAATGGTCAGGCCACACCTTGAGTACTGTTTCACAGGCCTGGAGGCCTCATTTTAAGGATGTAGAGAACGAGTACAGAGAAGGGCAACAAGATTAGTGACTGGAACAAAGGGTTGCTCTTACGAAGAAAGGCTTAAGTTTTGCAAATTACAGTGTCTGGAGTCTAGGCACCTGCAAGGTGATCTGATTGAGGTGTATAAAGCCTTGAATGGTTTGAGCATGCTCAATGCTGGTGGGATTTTTCCTCTTGCTCAGAATAATCGCCTGAGAGGGCATAAATTCAAATTGAGGAAAGATGCTTGTAGGATAAATGTGTGGAAGTTTGCCTTTAGCCAGCGGGTGGTTGATTGGTGGAACAAACTTCCATCTGTCGTTGTAGAAGTTGATAGCTTAAATAGATTCAAGGCAGAACTTGACAGACATTTGGAGCGAGTGGATGGTGAAATAAGGGTTTTTTTTTTTTTTTTTTTTGCTGATGCTATATAAGCTTGCTTTCTTGCATCATGTGCCTTTGCTAATGCTAAATCTCCATGAGCTGTCTGAGCAGTGCAGACAGGCTGCCAGGACAGCTCAGGGGATTTTGTCAGTGATGTACAGGAATTTTACTAGCAGAGATAGGTGGTGATTATACCATTGTATAATGCAATGGTTCAGGATACAGTTCGGAAGGCTTCATTTTAGAAGGATGTAGAGCTGCTGGAGTGAGTACGGAGAAAGGCAATGAGATTGGTGAAGCGAACAAAGGGGTATTCTTACCAAGAAAGGTTTCAGTTCTGTAAATTGCAGCATCTGGAGAATAGGCACCTGTGAGGTGATCTGATTGAGGTGTTTAAGGATTTTAAATGGTTTGAGCAGGCTCAATGCTGATGGGATTCTTCCTCTTGCTCAGAATACACACACGAGGAGACAAATTCAAATTGAGGAAGGACAGTTGCAGAATTGAAGTGCGAAAGTTTGCTTTTAACCAGTGAGTGGTTGATTGCTGAAACAAACTTCCATCATTTGTTGTTATGGAAGTTGATAGCTTAAATAAATTCAAGGAAGAACCAGATAAACTATTGGAGGAAATGGATAGGTGAAATGGGAAGTGTTTTTTTTTTTTTTTTTTTGGTGATTCTGTATAAGCTTGCTTTCTTGCATCATATGCCACTATTAATGCTAATGATTTTTAACAACCAACCATACCATACCATATCAGGTCCATTGGGGCCCTGACTCCCCACCAGTGATGGATAGACTTTGCAGTATGGTAGTTTTGCCACTTTCATTAACCCAATAGCTGTAAATACTGTTAATAGGTTACATCAAAAATGGAAAAATTTAGGTATCTAATAGAAGTACATTACTACAGGAAGTGAATACCATATGTAATATTTATACAGTATGGTATTAATTTACAGTGTGAATCGTTAATTGTTCTGAGTCAACATGCTTACAAGTTAGTGCAAATGCATCAGATCTGCTCGCAGCTAACTACTAAATAGTTATAAGATTGGCATCAGTATGTATATCTCATATTGTGAATACAGGAATACCATTACTACAGGAAGTGAATACCATATGTAATATTTATACAGTATGGTATTAATTTCCAATGTAAATCATTAATTATTCAGAGTCAGCATGCTTACAAGTTAGTGTAAATGCATCAGATCTGCTTGCAGCTAACTACTAAATAGTTATAAGATTGGCATCAGTATGTATATCTCATATTGTGAACAACCTTTACGAGTTGCCATGATATTGCACTACCTGGAATAAGTAACTCTTCACCATAGGATATGGCTAGTAATAATAATAATAATGATGATGATGCCAATCTTATAACTATAACTGGGGTTCGAACCACCAAATACGGAGTATGTGGAAAGGTCAGGGAATGACCACCGCATATTCCCGGAGCAATATGGCCTTAGTTGCTAATGCTCCTAAAATCCAAAAAACAAATGAACAAACATAACTATAACTATTTAGTAGTTAGCTGCGAGCAGATCTGATGCATTTGCTCTAACTTGTAAGCATGTTAACTCAGTATGCAACTTAAGGCTTTTGCTCTAAAATGTGACGTAATTCAAATTACTACACACCATCAGGCCTCTCTCATTATGTGGAGTTATACTTCGCAACTGCCTTGCCATCATTGCAACACCAGGGTGCCTGCCCATCCACCGAAGAGGAGCCAATCAGCTCCAAAACGGTGCCGTTTGGGTGGTGGCATCCACTGAGAATAAGTAACAATAGTCTTCTCCTATGGCGAAGAGTTACTTATTTGAGGTAGTGCAATATCATGGCAACTCGTTGTGAAGGTATTCACAATATGAGATATACATAATGATGCCAATCTTATAACTTTTAGTAGTTAGCTGCGAGCAGATCTGATGCATTTGCACTAACTTGTAAGCATGTTAATACACTGTGCAGCTTGAGGCTTTTGCCCTAAAATGCGACATTATTCTGAGTTATTAATTATCCAATTATTGATTAATTAATCAATAATTGGAAAAGTGAAGCTTTAAAAAAAAATTCTTGACACTTATGTTCTTCAAAAAATACCCATTCTTATGATAATTTTCCACAGAGTTTTGGTTTCTTTTTTTGTGCATAACAAGACAGTGGTTTTTAATCTTGTCATACATTATAATGTCAGAATTAAGAATAAAATTAAATTTTTAAATATTTTTTGTTTTTTTCTCCCAAAAAAACTGATTGGTATATAAAATTTACTGGTGCCTGCTGACAGATTTGAATTAGGCATGCCATCTAGAGGACTAACACTGAAATAGATTAATGCAATAGAGTAGGACCCATTTGAAAAGTTTACTAATAAATTATCATACATAAAATAAACTAGTGGAGAAAGGAATGCTGAAAGCTTATCTTTTATTTCTGTAGAAGAAATGCTGAATTTGTCACAGGAAATGTGAAGTTTAGGACTGAAAATCTGTCATAAAAAAAGACAACCAGATCTATATTTATAAATATTTTACCAGTTTTTCCTAAAACTGTAAGTGTATACATTATAATAGGAATATATATATATTCTCAGGGAATGTTCTACAATCATAAATTCTCATGGAAAATCTATATAATAAATCTGTATATTTATATTTATCGAACCCTAACCAACCTCCCACTAATGAAAGTAATCTGTAAGAATTTTAAATTACATATATGTATGTTACTGTAAAAACCTGAAATCCAATAAATCCTAGGATTTACTAGATTTCGGGCTTTTACAGTAACATATGTGTTATTTTTGGTCTGACTAGTTGATAGCTGTTTTAGTAGTTAGATCAGTTCATTAACTGCTATTAATATACTGACTCATCACATCACTTCTGTTAGTACCTGTATAATAGTTATTTTTTATAAAAATATAAAAAACAATAATATAAATTGTTTTTATGTATATTAAACATTTTATATAAATGGAATGTATTAATATTAAGAAATCACTGTTCATTGTTTTTATTATTGTGTCTTCATTCATAAATAAAGTTAATATTTTTTATATTTTTTATGTGACTAGGAGTTGTCCCTAGTGATGTTCAAAATGTGTGGAAAGATGGACTATCTGATGAAACATTTAACAAAACAGGCTTGAATGGTTTACTACATAACTCTCCTAACAATCATTCATCACCTGTTCTCAATGGGCAGCATGATAATTTTGCAGCTTCACCGTCTTTAACTCCCACATCATCTGCTAGTCAACGAACTGCAACTCCAAAGGAAGAAAACAGAAGGTCTTCCAGCCCTCTTTCCCATCCCTTATATGGCCACGGTGTGTGTAAATGGCCTGGATGTGAAGCTGTGTGTGATGAATATCAAGTTTTTATAAAGTAAGCTGTTTGGTGTTTACAAGTGTTTAGATAGATTTTGTGAGCATAAATTGTAGAATATTTAGTTATGGCATGGAGAGTTTTGTAGTGGTTGTGCATAAAATCTTATTTAGTCCAGTTTTTCCATCATTGTTCTCCAACATCATGCTGGCATATTCATTTAGGAAAATCAAGAACAGCAGTGGTTCCAGTACCCACTTGCACATGAGGTACTATTCTATCACGATGATTTCTCCATAAGACATTATGTCATTTGATTATGCTGCAGTAATTCATTCATTTGTTTCTCACATCCTCATGAATAAATCAGTGTAATATTTGTATATATAAAGTTTCAAAATAAAGTAATCAAACTAATTCTGGGACCTTTGTTGAGGAGAGATGGCCTTAGAGGGAGGGGAAATGATGATTCTTCCCATATTTCTGTTAAATAACTGATAAAATACACTTCAGTGGGGGGGATAGTAAGCTGTCCTCTGTTTCTGTTAATTTTTATAGTCTTGACTGAATTGCATTGTCATGCCCCCTCGGAAGTTTTTCTTTTTGTCATGCTGTGGAAACAGTTTGACAAAAAAAAGGTACTTTATCGATTTTTTCTCTTTTTTTTTTTTTTTTCAAAGAGGAAGTACAACTACTTCTTTTTTTCATAAAAAAAAATTACAAGAAGAAAAGTTTTAGAATGTAAGCCTTTATATTGTAATCCATATTAAAAAATACAAGTTACAGTGAATTAATTGCTAGTTTTGCAAAAGTCTAAAGTGTTTTTTTCCAACGGCGCAACACCAAGTTGCACAACAGGTCAATTAGATCATAAACAATCCTAGAAAGTCAGGTGTACCGAGATTAAATAGAAATGAAGTTATTGTTTTATGGGAATTAAGGGAAAATAAGGATATTGTAATTCAAAAAGCTGATAAGGGGGATACTGTAGTCATTTTAAATAAAGTGGATTATAATAAAAAATTACAGGTAATTATATCAGATAGTTTCATATACCAAGAGGTAGACTCTTCCGTGTTTGATAATGAGGTTAATCAATACAAGAAATATACTTATCCCATATCGTAAAAAGGATTACATTTCAATGGCACAACTAAAGCAACTAAAAGCCAGAACAAATAATGTACCTATTCTCTTTGGACAAGTAAAACTACACAAACCCGGACACCCTATTCGGCCTATAGTATCATACAAAAATTCTGCTTTTTCCATCTTGGCGACACATTTATATTAGATTATAAAACCTTTTCGGCAGGTATTAAAATATAGTATAAAGAATTATGATACCTTATATACAAATTTAAAAGACTGTAAAATTGGGGGAGGAGTTAAATTATTTTCCCTTGATGTAGTTTCATTATACACTAATGTTAATGTAATATATGTGCTGGATGTAATTTGGGAATTATTAAATAATAACACTATTAGTATTAACAGTACGAAGTTGCCCAAAAAAGAGATATTTGAGCTAATTAAGTTATTGGTTGAGGCTATTTATATTTTATTTGAAAGTAAGATTTATAGATAGATTTTCCGTTTATCTATGGGTTTAAACTTGAGTGGCCTAATATCGGAGTTGTATTTAGATAGATTGGAAAATATACATTTAACACAGTTTTTACCAAAAATCACATTTTATGGAAGATACCTCGATGACATCCTCATTATAATGGATAATGACACTACAAATGAAGTTTTGCAGACTTTTAATAATATGCACATTAGGTTAAAATTTACTCTAAATTTTCTAAACTTTACACTTAAGAGGGAGGGTGAAAATATTAATTTCAGTATTTATCGTAAGCCCATGAATACGGGGATGTTCTTACACTACACTATAGTAGCTATCATCCATACTCATATAAAAGGTCAATCATGCTAAACCAGTTCTTAAATGCATTCAAATATTCTTCCACACAACGTGCTCTACAGATAGAAATAGAAGAGCTGACGAATAGGTTCCTAAATAGAGGATACCCAATTACCTCTATCAATAGCATTAAATTAGAAGCGGAAGACAAAATAATCGATAACAAACATAATGACAGGATTAGTAAAAAATATTTTATTTCAATACCGTATGTTGAACACTGGCATAGACAAATTATCAACCTCTATAGAGGTACAGAAATGTAAATAGTAGCAAAACTGGTCCATAAATTATATGGTGCACTCAAAAATCACACGGTACTATCTACTTCTGGACAAATGCATAACCTATTCTACCAAATTTCTTGTAAGGATTGTGATTCATCTTACATTGGATCTACGAGATGTATTTTAAACTCAAGGGTTAGGCAACATGAAGCATCAGTGCATGCATCACGTGTGAATGCATCGGAACTAGCATTCCATGCAATAAATGAAAAACTACACATTCCTGTTTAATGAAGCCAAAATTTTAAGTATTCAACATAATTATACTAAGTTATTGATTGCCGAGACTTTAGAAATGAAAATACAAAAAAACTCTATTAACGTTCATCATCCATTTCTCATATCTGATTCGTGGACTTTCGAGTGCATGCATACCAAAGACTAATCTCCTATTTATAAGATTCCCAACATACACCTGTTTCGTTACTTTCACTCCACCCTGTGAACATGACAATAGTTGAAAAGTTTTAGTCTGCTTAAGGAGGAATCCTTTAATTTCTTTGTTTTATCGCATTTTATTCATATTTCAGTGAGGAATTTTTAATTGCATGATTTTATTGTACTTTTATCTTATTTTAATAGTATTTTATTTGTATTCCAATTTCGCATTTATGACAAAATGTCTTCCTTTACTAGAGGTTGCATGGGGGGTTTAATATTTCTGGGGTCAGGGTGGGGTTCACCGCTGTGATCCTGGGATGTTGGACTATCCGTGGATACATCATACACATTGGCAATGTTGTGTACATACATTATTAAAAATAAGATATTTTATTAATGAACATTCTGATTCATAAAATTTTCCACTTCAACTTCTGTACATAACTATTTATTTACATGGATATATCATTTCTCAGCTTCATCATTGTCAGTAGGCATTGAATAGAAGCTATTCAGAATCCAAAAACTGAAAAAGAAAAACAAAACCTGCAATTATCATGGAATTCACCATATTTTTACTGAAACACCCTATATTCAGGAATTGTGTGATGAGCAGCTGAAGGATTAATAAGAAATAATAATTTTAACATTGTGCAGATTTAATATTAATACACAGTTTGCTCATGTATACAGAACAACTACTTTTCACAAATACTAAATTCGTATTTTGCAAATATTTTAGTGCAGCTTTAAACTGTTTACTTTTACCAAATTTGAAAATACATTAGAAAATATTCTTTCTGTTAAAGTTATCTCAGTGTATATGTAAATAGACACTGAGATAACTTTCCATTAGGAATGCCTACCTAGTACCCGTTGTGCCATCTGTAGAGTGCAACACAACCTGCAGGACATCTTCCAGCACCTCCACGAGATGATGGAAGGTATCCACAGGTATGGTAATCCATGCTGACTACACTGAATCTCACAGTTGCCAAGTATTTAATGAGATCGGGCAAGTCTGGTGGAAATTTGAGAACAGAGAATGCACTGGAATTCTCATCAAATCAGTCCTACACTATTACAGTCCTCAAGTATGGTCATGTTTAAAGGTGCCTTGATAGTCTGCAATATCCTGTTTGTCACAAGCAAATTCTTCTGTAGGCACTTACTTGTGGCAGACTATCAAAGAGTACTCAGGTGGACTGTTAGCTCTGATAGACACTAGCATGATTGCACTACTTCGAAATGGGTTGTGCCACCTCCATGTTGTGTTGTGTGGTCAGTTGCTTCAATGTGCACTTCTGTTTGGATTCTCCTCTTTTCCCTTTGGTCAACAAAGTGTGGCTATATTTGGTAATTCTTTCATGTTTGGTCCAATCTTGATACACAAGATGTGGCTATATAGGAATATTAAATGAAGGCAGCTGTGTCCAAGATCCGCCCCGCCACTCTCCTAATCATTTTTCAGTTAGGAGAGTTCCAACGGGGGCAGATGACCGTTGTTCACATTCCATTGAATACTACTCTACTGAATACTGTGGTGCAAGGCTCTGCCCTTATGTAGAGACATTGTGCTTCATGGATGCTATACATGAAATTGTAGACAGAGATGTTCCTAATGCAAAGCTATCCCAATGTGTAGTCTGATAAAATTTGTGATAGTGTTTCAGTACCATATATGTTTGTGAAGAGTGCTCTTCCCACATGAGAAGCATTTTATAAGTAATATTTCAAACCTCCTTCTATAATATGAAGTTTTTATGCTTTGCTATAAGGCAATCATTTTGAAAGAAATAGATATGGAAGAGATCATTCAGTGATATCACATGCTTTCTGCATGGTAGAACACCTTTCATAGCATTTATGGCCCAGTACACAATTTTGTGACAATTTAAAACCTTTTCAAGAAATGTTAATATTTTTAATGTTTCATTGTTGCCATATAAATTGTTATATTATGACTTTTGTAATCTCATTTAAACCCTTACATATATCATTTAGACACTTGAATACAGAACACCAGTTAGATGACAGAAGCACAGCCCAAGCCAGAGTCCAGATGCAAGTGGTATCGCAATTGGAACTGCAACTAAACAAAGAAAAGGACAGGCTTCAAGCAATGATGGAACATCTACATATGAAAACTCCTATGTCTAGTGGTGCCACTGGAAACAGTAAAAGTAGTAACAGTCCCAAACCCGAAGCAGTAAGATTAATTTATTAAAATTTATTTTAGTACATGAAATATGACTTAGAATTGAATATAACTTGAAAATGCAATATTTCCATTGTCTTCATAAAAGTATTTGGATGTACAGGATATAAAAGTACTTAGATGTAGAAGTTAAAAAACACCTAGATTCTGTTATCCTTCTACAAGATGGATAACAGAATCTAGACTGAAATAACAGAAAACATAGACCAAAAATATTTGTGTGCAATTAATTATACAATAAATTCAATACTTTGTAATTTAACTGATGTATTATATATATGGGCCTAGGATACATACCAGTTTTCAGTATTTTGAAACATAAAGGTAACTGTTTACTTTTAGTGTAGCAAGTGATTGAAAAACCATAGCTTCTACATGTTTTAACATTCTATTTGGAATTATACCTCATATGTGTATCATAGAGTGAGTGTGTAGAGCAAAGTTCACAGTGTATTACTGCATATTTGAAAATTTCTTATCAGGCAGAATTCGTACTATAAATTCATGGAAAATTATACATAAAATATATTTTTCTGTGTATTTTTTGCTTGTTTATCTTAGTATGGAAGTTCTTACCAACCATTATAAATACAAGTTAGAGAATCTTGTATTCATTCTACCCTCTTCACACTCAACAGGGAACCAGTGAACAAAATCACACTGAAAGATTTAATTAAAATTAAGTCTTAGGCTAAATTTTTCAGAGTGATTTCATACTTAAATTTTATTAATAGTTACAGAGTTAGTTTATGGCTCATTCCTTGTGTTTTCTTATTTTATTTATAATATAATCTTTGAAATCCATAAAAAATTTTTAAGACACTTACTAGACAGATATATAAAACTTTAATATAATAAAGTAAATATAAAATCAAATTACTATTATAATAGTAATGAAATTACTATTATTATGATGTATAATGTGCATTTAAAACTGGATAAATATAAAAAGAAATCAAGATAAAACCACTTAAATCATGATATATAAAACACAATGCATATCTTGAAAGACACAGCAAATATAAGTCCTATTACTGTTGAAAGGCAACTGAAGTGCTGTTCCCCATTTTTCATCAGGTAGTAATAATTAGATAGGTCATATAAATTATTTACATAAAGAATATTAATATTCAAAATCCAAAGGCTACTGCTGGCAAGAAAGATGGATTTCTAATGACTGTGGTTCTCATTGTGGAGACATTGTATCAGCATGCTGAGATCATCAAAATAATCAGATAATTAGTCTGAAAAGGGGTTTCCTTTCTGAGTCCATTGTTCACATGGAGGATACAGACTTCACTGTTGTAGAAGGACTATTGCTTGCTTGTGGTTAGTGACCTTTTAGATTAGGAGGAGATACTGCAATTTACAGAACTGGAGTCTTTCTTGGTAAGAGTACCCTTTTGTGTCTGTGACTAATCTTGTTGCTTTCTTTTTGCTCATTATAATAGATCCACATCCTTATTGAAATGAGGCTTCCAGACTTGCATGCAGTACTCAAGATAGTCTAGTCATTGCCATATGCAATAACATAGTCATCTCCTTGTCACTGTTGGCAAAATATCACCGACAAAACCCCATGAGCTGTTCTAACAACCTGTGTGCACTACTCAAGATACTTCATGTCACACTGTACAAAGTTTAATGCAGCAAATGCAGGATCATACACTTGGGGAATAGCAACCCCAGAATAAATTATACACTTGGTGGGGTTGAACTGAAAACAGTAGAGGAAGAAAGGGATCTGGGAGTTATAATACAGGAAGATATGAAGTTTTCTGAACAATCTAAACAGGCAGCCAAGAAAGCCCATGGTGTTCTTTCAATGATTTATTGAACATTATCTTGCAGAGATATGGAGGTCATAGTTCCACTGTATAAGGCAATTGTAAGGCCACATTTGGAATACTGTTTTCAAGTATGGAGACTTAATCTGGAAGAAGACGTTGAGCTTCTTGAAATGGTCCAAAGATGGCCAACTCACATAGCGAGATCAGCAAATGGGCGACCATCAGGGCTGTGCAAATGTACTTGGGGGCCCGGATGCAAAAGGGGTTAAGGAGCCTCATTTATTTATGTTGAGACTTTGATGGCTCCCTTGATTGGCCCCCTATATTGGGGGCCCCTGGCACAGTGCATCCAATGCACCCCCCCATTTGCACAGCCCTGCAACCATATGAGGAAAGATTGAATATGTGGGCTTCCAGAGCTTGGAAACCAAGCAGCTCAGAGGTGACCTGATTGAGGTTTATAAGGCTCTGAGAGGGGTTAGTAAAATGAACGAAGGTGGAATTTTCACTGTTATAGAGAATTCTGGAACTTGTAGGCATAAATTCAAATTACAGGGAAAGAGGTTTAGACTAGATTGTGGGAAGTTTTTTTTAGCCAACAAGTCATTGATTGCTGGAATAGGTTGCCTTCATGGGTAGTTGAGGCTGACAGTTTGAATAAATTCAAAGATCAACTGGATAGTTACCTACATGAGGAGGGAAGCAAATAATTTGTATTTTCTTATCTACTTAGTATTTTTTTCCCCAACCAGTGCAGCAAAAGCCTCAGACTTTCTTGCACTGTATGCTATTTCCATCTGCAGCTCCAAAATTACCCCTAGGTTTTTTAATTTACCACCCAATTGGTATTGGTATGTTATTCTGTGATTAGTATTAGTATTAGTAATGGCCGCATGGTGCAAGAAAGCCTATGGCTTATGCTGCACCAGCCAAAAAAAAAAAACAAAAAAAAAACCGAAACGCGAATAAAACAATGATATAAAAAAAATAAATAAAATAATAATTAATAAAAGAAAAGGAAATTAAATATATCATCCTATGTGCTTCCCTCACCTGAAGGTACAATCCAGATGACCTTTGAATTTTCCCAAACTGTCAGCCTCTACCACCCACGTAGGCAACTTATTCCAGTAATTTATAACTCGCTGGCTAAAATAAAACTTCCTGCAGTCCAATCTAAACATTTCCCCTGTAACTTGAATTTATGTCCCCTAGTTCTAGCATCATTTATAATCTTGAAAATTTCATCCTCATTCATTTTACTGATACCTCTCAGAGCCTTGAATACCTCAATCAAATCTCCTCTAAGGTGTCTGGTTTCCAAACTCTGCAACCCACATATTCGAAGTCTTTCTTCATAAGGACGCCCTTTTGCCGATCTCACCAGGTGAGTTACCCGTCTTTGCACCCTTTCAAGAAGCTCAATGTCTTTCTTTAGGTGCGGTCTCCATACTTGAACACAGTATTCCAAGTGTGGTCTAACAAAAGCCTCATATAATGGGATTATCATGTCCCTATCTCTACTTGCAAAAGTTCAACAGATCATCGATAGGACACCATGGGCCTTCCTTGCAACCTGTTTACAATGCTCAGAGAATTTCATATCTGACCGTATAGTAACACCCAAGTCCCTTTCCTCCAGTACTGGGTTTAGTTGAACTCCACCAAGTGAATACGTTATTTTGGGATTACTGTTTCCCAGGTGTAATACCTTACACTTGGATTAAAGCATAGCTGCCATTTTTCTGACCATTCCTGAAGTCTATCTAGGTCTCTCTGAAGAAGCTCAGCTTGACAGTGATCATTAACTACTCTACAAATTTTAACATCATCTGCAAATTTAGACATCACGCCCTCTATCCCTTCATCAATGTCGTTTATGAAAATTAAAAACAACAGTGGTCCTAATACTGATCCTTGGGGAACCCCACTTCTTACATCAACCCAATCTGAGGAATAGCCATTTATCACAACCCTCTGCCTCCTGCTATCCATCTAAGGATTTTCCCAGTGATTCCAACCTGTTCCAGCTTATAAAGCAACCACTCATGTGGGACTGAGTCAAAAGCTTTGCTGAAATCTAAATAAACAGTGTCGAAATTATTCCCTAAATCCAGCTCGTGAGTGACCCTTTCAAAATAGCGAACCAGATTTGTTAAACATGATTTTCCCTTTACAAAACCATGCTGAGTATCCTTGAGAATTTCAGTTCAATCTAAATGATCCTGAATTCCACCCTTGATCATTGCCTCCATGATTTCCCTACCACTGAAGTCAGACTGACAGGTCGATAATTTCCCACTTCACTCTTAGAGCCACCTTATGAATGGGAAATACATTGGCACTTTTCCAATCCAATGGAATCTCCCCAGAGTCTAGTGATGCTCACATAATTAGCCTCAATGGTTCAATGCACTCACTTGCTGCCTCCCTTAAGATTATAGGGTATGTTCCATCAACTCCAGGAGCCTTACTGGCCTGTAGGCTTGAGAGTTTTTTCATTAAATAATTTCAATATCATTAATTACATATTTTTCAACTTCGCTCCCACAATTTCCCATTGCCACAAAAGGTTTTTCATTTGTAAATATCGATGCAAAATAACTGTTGAGTTCATCTGCAATGGCAGCTGGTGTATTTAATACTGTCCCCTTTCTCTTACGTAAAGGTCTGATCTGGTTTGTCCTGCTCTTCTTGGCATTTATATATGTGAAGAATTCCTTCCCCCCCACCCTCTTTGCTCTGTTTGCTAGTGATTTCTCATAACTGCCTTTGCCTGTTGAACCTTTTCTGTGGCTCTATTACAGATCATCTTGTAGCTGTTATAGGCTTCAGTATTTTTTATTTCTCTGTAACCTTTCCATGCCATCTTTTTCTGCTCAAGTAATGTGGCAACTTCACTATTCATCCAACTTGGAACCCTCCTCGTGGAGTATTTTTTTAATGGTAAATATGCATTCAAGGCATCTGTGATTAATGTTTTAAAAGCATACCACAGTTCAAATGTATTCATTCTCTGTGCGATATCTACCCAGTTAATAGAGGCCATGTAGTACCTTAAGGCATCGTAATTTCCTTTTCTGAAATTAAAACCCATTCCTTTGCCTTTTACTGCTGCTACCTCTCATCATCATCCACCGTAGAACTCCGTGATCACTTCCTGATACTGGTTCCTCTACTGTCAGCCCTGTTATGTCATCTGATTCATGGGTGATGATGAGGTCTAGGATATTCTTTTCTCTAGTACTTTCCCTGATATGTTGATACAAATAACAGTCATCTAGTTGATTTAAAAATTTTGTTCCCCACGTCGAGTTTCCTTCCCATTTACTCCAATCAATTAGAGGCAAATTGAAATCACCCATAATAAGACATTGATGCTTACTTGCCCATTCCATTTGCATGTACAGGCTTTCATCATAATCTTCACAATCACCTGGTCTGTTGACTACTCCTACTCGCATTATACCTTAGTTTCCAACTATCTCACACCATACAGATTCTATACTAGCATGTGAAACGTCTGAATCCGGGAAAGCTATCGTCACACTCAGGCTGCTTCTGATAAGAAGCGTTATCCCACCACCACTTCTATCTACCCTATCCTTCCTAAATACATCATACAAGCACTGAAACTCATCATCCCCAATTTCCAGGTGGCATCATGTCTCCATAAGCCCTATTACGTCCACGTTACTTGTTTTAACCAGCAGTTCGAATTCGCTCATTTTATTGACGACACTTCTAACATTACTATATAAACAATTAAGATTTACTGTTCTTGTATATTTAACTACCCTAACACAACCCTTGAAGATTTTTAGGCTCTCTTCCCTGGCATTAGCTACCTGCTCACTTGAAACGTTTCTGCCCCAAGAACATATAGATAATATGTCCAGTTGGGGTAACAGATAAGAACTCTTCAGGTATGTGCAAGAGTTACTTTGACCAATATTATCATTAAACTTGGATAGCATATTAATGCTATCCAAGTTTAATACTTTGCATTTATCAACATTAAACCTCAGTTGCCATTTCCATCCCATCTGCCTAATTTATTCAGGTCTTGTTGTAGTAGCATACCCTGATTACTGTCATTAACCACCCTGAAAACCATTGTCTTGTCAACAAACTTGGACCTTAAACTTGATGCCTTCATCAGTATTGTTAATAAATATTGAAAGCGGTAACAGAGCCAGCAGTGAACCCCGAGGGAGTCAGTAATACCTGTAGTGCAAGTGTGTGTGTGTCTATCTCTTGCCACCCAACCATCCCTTTATCTATAGCAGTGAACTACCCCTAACTCCACGCTGCCCCAGTATAGCAACCTTTCACGTGGAACAGTATCAAAAACTTATCTGAAATCAAGTATATGATGTCAAAATTATTTTTTGCATCCAGTTATTTTGTGACTACAATCATAGTAGCTAATCAAATTGCTCAAACAAGTTCTCTCCTTAACTAATCCATGCCATGAGTTCCATAAAACTATATTCTTGTCAAGATGGTGCCCCACATTACCTCTTTAATCAGCAACTCCCATTATTTTCCTGGGAACATAAGTCAAGTTCATGGGTCTGTAATTACTCACTTTGCCTTTTTATCTCTCTTTATGAATATGAAAAACATTTGGACCTTTCCTAAATTCAAGGATGCTCTTGTAATTATGGTGAAAAGTTTGCTCGCCTCCCTTGCTTCTTCTTTTAATATACTTAATAGATTCCATCAGATCCAGGTATCTTATTTACTCTTAGCTTCACTAATTTCTCTTCCACATTCTTCTCAGTTATCACAGAATCATCTAGCTATAGTTCTGGTATTGCCATCCCTAAACATTTTGTGCATGAGTGCAGAAGCAAAATATTTATTGTTTTTCAGCAACTTGAACAGAACCACCAATAGTTATTCTATCCATAACTGATATACTAATGTAATTTATCCCTTTCCTTCTGGCGCCTCCATAGCCAGGTGGGAAGGAGCAGCATTGCGTAGCACACACTTCTTGATTAGACTGGGGTTCGAGCCCATCACGACCAAATACGGAGGATGCGAAAAGGTCAGGGAATGACCACCACATATTCCCGGAGCAATATGGCCTTAGTTGCTAATGCTCCTAAAAACCAAATAACAAACCCTTTCCTTCTAGTGTTAACATATGCAAAGAATTCATTGCTGCATTTCTTAGCCAGAGACTTCTCGTGATCTGCCTTATCTTGCCTTACACACTCAATGACATGATTGCAGACAAGTTTATACTTATTGTAGGCTTCTGTGTTGCATGATAATTTATAATACTCTTGTGCATTTCTCTTCTGTTCCATTAGTCTCATCAGTTCATCTGACATTCATTTAGGTTGAACAATATCAATGTTTATAACAGTCAATATTCAACAATATTTGAATAGTTGAATAATATTTATATCTTGAACAATGTCAACTAGTAATTTGTAGTGTAGTGCATGGTAGTGGGATTGTGGTGTTTTAATTATGGAAAATAGATAGCTTTAAAGTTCTAATCACATATGTTGGTATATTTTTTTGTTGTTAGATAAGATAATTTAATTAATAGATAATTTTATTATCTGTTATAACTAATTTATAACTTTACAAATGTAACAGTATAGATAATACACATAAATTTGATATTGTGATATATATATATAATAATGTAAACGTGCTAGTGTAATACTATTATTGTTGCATAACCAGTGAAAAGAGTAGTGTTATTATTGCATTTAGGTACCTATCAGTTTAGTGTAGTATTCTCAAATTAAATTGAATTTAAACAGAAATCATGCCTCAGACTAGAGCAGCAAAGAAAAGGGTTCAAAGTAGTGGGAGTGCTGTGGCTCGGGGAAGAACTGAAGAGAGCTTCTCCTATGAATCAGTGCCTAAAAAAATGTTCTACTTGTTTGATGTTTGAGTACCTATCTGGAACAGGTACATTGGGTGCAAAGAGTGTGAGGAAATTAGATGCAAACTTAGCATCCTGACAGGCATTTATAAAAGCTTGAAGAACAGGGTGGATGCCCTCCAAAGAATTAAATTGGGGGCCCATCCAGGTCTCAGAACTTACACTTGTGCATCAGGCAACACAGGGAACACAAATCTCCAGGGCAGAATGTGTGCCCCACAGGAGGTAGTTATTATAAGGGAAATATATTGTGCAAAAAGGATAAGTGGAATAGGACCAGTGTATATGTCTACTAGAGGAAAGTAGATGGTGTTGTAGAGCAGATGTCATCTTTTGAGGGTACAAAAGGTGATATTATTGTACATGTTGGCACTAGTGATATTAAGAGTAGGAGATCTGAGGACTTACTTAACAAGCATAGAGCAACGTTGAGAAAACTCACAAGTTAGGATTAAATTTGAAAGTGTTTGCAATTCTACTCACATGATAAGAAGGAGTATATGATAAGAGCCATTTTGATTATTTTGATCCTGGATCGACTCTGCAAGACTCATGGGATAGAATTTTTCTCAGTGTGGTCTGTGTTTGTTAAGAGGAGAGACTGTTTTTACAGGGATGGGATATGCTTAAATAGAAGGGGTACAAGAATATTTGCTGATGCTATCGAGGCAGTGTCAGGTGGGTCAGAAAACTGCTAGTTTGGGGATACACATCCTGAAAGAGGCCTCTGAGGTCGAGGAAAATTCATGTCTAGGAATAAATAAACTCATACGCTGACCATTAAATAAAATTTACTGTAACTGAAGTTTATACAAATAATATCAAAAAACAAAAAACAAATTATTTACAATAAACTGATGGTTGTATTGGGGATACACAGACTAACAGGTTAACAACAGCCACAGGAAGAAGTGAAAGTGATTCTATCGGAACCATGCAGCAGCCTGGAAAGCAGAGTGTTTGGAATTTCAAGGCCTGCTGGGGGCTATCATGGAACAGGTAAAATACATGGGCTGCATTAGGATAACTAAGAATAAGAATAGGTGCATGTATACTTTCATGTACACTAATGCTAGGAGGATGGTAAATAAATTTTTTGAATTTCAAATACTAATTAAGTCATCAAATGTAGACATTAGAAAGATGTTGGAGACATGATTGTTTTGGATGATTTGGATGATTATTGGATGATTGTTTTCTACATCAGCATGTTCGTCAGGCAACAAGAGGGAGCAATACTCTTGATCTGATTATCAGTAGTGACTCTTCGTGCATTAAGAACCTGCAGATAAATGAACCACTAGGTGGCAGTGATCACAGTGTGTTGAAGTGGGATTTACTCAAGGAGGTAACTACCATCAGAGGTAAAGGGAAGGGTTTTTGTTTTCGTAAAGGCGACTATGATGGTCTGAGACAGTATTTAAATTCTGTACAGTGGGACCAACTGATGATGTTACCAACAGCAAACTCTAAATGGGAAGCATTCAAGGAACTAATCTTGGAGGCTACCAGGCTTTACATACCAACTAAGAAATATTGTTCAAGGTTTAGGCCTAAATGGTTGTCAGATGAACTAATGAGACATGTGGCAGAGAAGAAAAATGCATGGGATACATATAAATTAATGGGTGACATGGAAGCCTATGATAGATATAAGTTGGTCTGTAACCAAGTCACAAAGGAGATTAGGCAGGCAAAGGCAGACTACGAAAAATCCTTGGCAAAGGATGCAAAGAAAAACAGAAAAGAGTTCTTTACATACTTGAACTCGAGAAGGAAAGGGATGAATCAGATTGGTCCACTGGATATTGATGGTTCAACAGTTGAGGATCCTGCTCAGGTGGCTAACAATCTAAACGAGTATTTTGCATCTACATTCACGCATGAGGAGTTATTCAGGAAGGAGAATGATGTAGGTAAAGTAAACATTGGCAGTGAGCTGGATGATTTTGTAATAACTGAGAGGAAAGTGGAGGAGAGATTGTTGAGGATAAACATAAAAAAGGCACCTGGGGTGGATGGGATCTATCCAGTTATATTAAAGGAGGCAGCAAAGGAAGTATGCAAACCCCTAGCCATAATTATGAGAGCTTCTTTGGACTCAGGGGAGGTACCCATAGACTGGAGATGTGCAAATGTAACCCCAATTCACAAAGGAGGATCAAAGGCTGACACAAGTAATTATAGACCTGTTAGTTTAACTTCTGTTCCAGGTAAATTAATGGAGGCACTGGTTAAAGAAGCACTGCAGGATCATCTAGACAAGAATTCAGTTATAGCTCAGACGCAGCATGGTTTTGTTAAGGGCAGGTCTTGCCTGACCAATTTGATTGGATACTATGATGTAGTCACAAAAGAACTGGATGCAGGGAATAACTTTGATATTATATATTTGGATCTTAGAAAGGCTTTTGATACTGTTGCACATGGAAGACTGCTGCACAAATTGGAGCAGTGTGGCATTGGAGGCAAATTGCTACTATGGATAAGGGGATGGTTGAGTGGCAGAAGACAGAGAGTGGTAATCAATGGACACTGCTCAACGTGGACTAATGTTATTAGTGGAGTTCCTCAAGGTTCAGTGTTGGGTCCGTTGTTGTTTTCGGTGTTTATGAATGATATTGATGATGGGATATCAAGTTTAATGTCCAAGTTTGCAGATGATACAAAGGTTGGCAGGGTCGTTAAGGACACTACTGACGCTATGCTGCTGCAACAGGATCTGGAAAGGTTGAACAGATGGGCTGAGAGGTGGCAAATGAAGTTTAACATTGACAAATGTAAAGTACTACATATGGGAAACAGTAACCCCAGAGCAACGTATCAACTCTGCGGTACTGCACTGACAGTGGTGGAGAATGAAAAGGACCTGGGGGTAATTGTGCAGGGAGATATGAAGTTCTCTGAGCAGTGCAGACGAGCTGCAAGAGTAGCTCATGGTGTCTTGTCAATGATATACAGGAATTTTTCTAGCAGGGATAAGGAGGTGATTATTCCCTTGTATAAGGCAATGGTTAGGCCACATCTTGAGTACTGTATACAGGTCTGGAGGCCTCATTTCAAGAAGGATGTAGAGCTGCTGGAACGGGTACAGAGAAGGGCAACAAGATTAGTAAATGGAACAAAGGGTTGCTCTTACGAAGAAAGGCTTAAGTTTTGCAAATTACAGAGTCTGGAGACTAGGCACCGGCGAGGTGATCTGATAGAGGTGTATAAGGCCTTGAATGGTTTGAGCATGCTCAATGCCAATGGGATTCTTCATCTTTCTCAGAATAATCACCTCAGAGGGCATAAATTCAAATTGAGGAAGGACGGATGTCGGATAGATGTGCGGAAATTTGCCTTTGGCCAGCGGGTGGTTGGTTGGTGGAACCGACTTCCATCACTTGTTGTTGAAGTTGATAGCCTAAACAAATTTAAAGCTCAACTGGACAGGTATTTCGAACGAACGGAGGGGTGAAATGGGAGTGGGTTTTTTTTTTTTTTTTTTTTTGGCTGATGCTGAATAAGCTTGCTTTCTTGCATCGTATGCCTCTACTAATGCTAATGCTAATGCTAATGATATCACTCAGACATAACGGATGCAGAATTTGGATACGGGGAGTACAATGTGTGCAGAAAAGACAGACAGGATAGGAAGGGAGGATGGGTTATGCTAGTAGTTAAGAAACACATAAAATCTAAGGAAGTGCATCCAGTTGACATTAGTATTAGCACTAGTAGAGGCATATGATGCAAGAAAGCAAGCTTATGCAGCATCAGCCAGAAAAAAAAAAAAAAAAAAAAAAAAAAAAAACCCATTTCATCCCTCCATTCATTCCAAATGGTTGTCCAGTGCAATGTTGAGTCAGTTTGGTTTGATGTAGGCACTGAAAGCAAAAATGAGAGTAGAAGTGTGTTATAGGCCTAATGACTCTGGTAAGTACAACAAACAACTGTACAGAGAAATAGAGTGGGCTAGTAAATCAGATTGTCTTATAATGGGGGATTTTAACTTTAAAGATATTGACTGGAACTAGTAGGTCAATCATTTACCCACTAGCATTAGCATTAGCATTAGTAGAGGCATTTGATGCAAGAAAGCAAGCTTATGCAGCATCAGCCAAAAAAAAAAAAAAAAAAACCCACTTCCACTTCACCCCTCTGTTCGTTCAAAATACCTGTCCAGCTGAGCCTTAAACTTATTTAGGCTATCAACCTCCACGACAAGGGATGGAAGTCTGTTCCACCAACCAACCACCCGCTGGCTAAAGGCAAATTTCCACACGTCTATCCTACATCTGTCTTTCCTCAATTTGAATTTATGCCCTCTCAGGTGATTATTCTGAGCTAGAGGAAGAATCCCATCAGCATTGAGCATGCTCAAACCATTCAAGGCTTTATACACCTCTATCAGATCACCTCGCTGGTGCCTAGTCTCCAGACGCTGTAATTTGCAAAACTTAAGCCTTTCTTCGTAAGAGCACCCCTTTGTTCCATTCACTAATCTTGTTGCTCTTCTCTGTACTCGTTCCAGCAGCTCTACATCCTTCTTGAAATGAGGCCTCCAGACCTGTATACAGTACTCTAGGTGTGGCCTGACCATTGCCTTATACAAGGGAATAATCACCTCCTTATACCTGCTGGAAAAATTCCTGTATATCATTGACAATACTCCATGAGCTACTCTTGCAGCCCGTCTGCACTGCTCAGAGAACTTCATATCTGCCTGCACAACCACCCCCAAGTCCCTTTCATTCTCTACCACTGTCAGTGTAGTACCACAGAGTTGATACGTTGCTCTGGGGTTGCTGTTTCCCATGTGTAGTACTTTACATTTGTCAATGTTAAACTTCATTTGCCACCTCTCAGCCCATCTGCTCAACCTTTCCAGATCCTGTTGCAGCAGCATAGTGTCAGTAGTGTCCTTGACAACCCTGCCAACCTTTGTATCGTCTGCAAACTTGGACATTAAGCTTGATATACCATCATCAATATCATTTATAAATACAGAAAACAATAATGGACCCAACACTGAGCCCTGAGGGACTCCACTAATTACATTAGTCCACGATGAGCAGTGTCCATTGATTACCACTCTCTGTCTTCTCCCCCTCAACCACCCCTTTATCCATAGCAGCAATTTGCCTCCAATGTCACACTGCTCCAATTTGTGTAGCAGTCTTCCATGTGAAACAGTATCAAAAGCCTTTCTAAGATCCAAGTATATAATATCAAAGCTATTCCCTACATCCAGTTCTTTTGTAACTGCATCATAGTATCCAATCAAATTGGTCAGGCAAGACTTCCCCTTAACAAAACCATGCTGTGTCCGAGCTATAACTGAAGTCTTGTCTAAATGATCCTGCAGTGCTTCTTTAAGCAGTGCCTCCATTAATTTTCCTGGAACAGAAGTTAAGCTCATAGGTCTATAATTACTTGTGTCAGCCTTTGATCCTCCTTTGTGAATTGGGGTCACATTTGCACATTTCCAGTCTATGGGTACCTCCCCTGAGTCCAAGGAAGCTCTCATAATTATGGCTAAGGGTTTGCTTACTTCCTTTGCTGCCTTCTTTAATATAACTGGATAGATCCCATCCACCCCGGGTGCCTTTCTTGTGTTTATCTTCAACAATTTCTCCTCCACTTTACTCCCAGTTATTTCAAGAGATTCTGTAACTTACTGCTAGAGTTGAATACACCTCTGGCATTCCCCTCGCTGAATAACTCCTCATGTGTGAATGTCGATGCAAAATATTCATTTAGTTTGTTAGCCACCTGAGCAGGATCATCAACACTTGACCCATCAATATCAAGTGGACCAATCTGATTCATCCCTTTCCTTCTAGAGTTTACATAAGTAAAGAACTCTTTGCTGTTTTTCTTTGCATCCCTTGCCAAGGATTTCTCGTAATCTGCCTTCGCCTGCCTAACCTCCTTTGTAACTTGGTTGCATATCAACTTGTATCTATCATAGGCTTCTGTGTCATGTGTTAATTTGTAAGTATCCCATGCATTTTTCTTCTCTGCCATATGCCTCATTAGTTCATCTGACATCCATTTTGGCCTAAACCTTGAACAATATTTCTTAGTTCGTATGTAAAGCCTAGTAGCTTCCAAGATAAGTTCTTTGAATGCTTCCCATTTTGAATTTGCTGTTGGTAACATCATCAGTTGGTCCCACTGTATAGAATTTAAATACTGTCTCAGTCCATCGTAGTCGCCTTTACGGAAGCAATAACCCTTCCCTTTACCCCTAATGGTAGTTACCTCTTTGAGTAAATCCCACTCCAGCACACTGTGATCACTGCCACCTAGTGGTTCATTTATCTGCAGATTCTTAATGCATGAAGAATCACTGCTGATAATCAAATCAAGAGTATTACTCCCTCTAGTTGCCTCCCGAACATGCTGATGTAGAAAACAATCATCCAATAAATCCACAAAAGCCCTGCTAGTGTGTAAGTGACCAGCCCCCAAATTCCAGTCAATATCTGGGAAATTAAAATCCCCCATTATAAGACTCTCTGATTTACTGGCTCACTCTATTTCTCTGTACAGTTTCTTATTATACTCATCAGAGTCATTAGGCCTATAGCACACTCCTACTCTCAATTTTGATCTCCCAATGCTTATGTCACACCAAACTGACTCAACACTGCACTGTCCAGCGATGTCAACTGGCTTCACTTCCTTGGTTTTTATGTGTTTCTTAACTAATAGCATAACCCCTCCCCCCTTCCTATCCTGTCTATCCTTTCTGTAGACGTTGTACTCCCCAAATTCCAGTTCTGCATCCCTTATATCTGTGTGACACCACGTCTCTGATATCCCAACAATATCTGCCTTTGATGTTTTGAGCAATACCTCAAATTCATCAAATTTGTTTACTAAACTCCTAGCATTGGTGTACACGCAAGTATACCTGCACCTGTTTCTATTCTTAGCTATCCTAACACAGCCCATGTGTTTACTTGTACCGCAATGGCTCCCAGCAGTCTCTGAAATATCATGCATCTTGTTTTTCAGGCTTCTGCTCATTCTAATAGAAGCAGTGCAAGAATCTCTTTCACCTCTGCCAGTGGCTACTGTCAATCTATTGGTCTTTGTCTCCCCCCAAGCTAGCAGTTTTCCGACCCACCTAACACTGCCTCGATAGCATCAGCAATTCTTGCACCCTTTCTATTTAAGTGTATCCCATCCACTAGTAAGACTTTTGTGGATTTATTGGATAACTGTTTTCTACAGTAGCATGTTGGAGTGCTAACAAGAGGGCATTAGCATTAGCAGAGGCATACGATGCAAGAAAGCAAGCTTATGCAGCATCAGCCAGGAAAAAAAAAAACCTCCCATTTTATTCCTCTATTCACTCTAAATGCTTATCCAGCTCAGCCTTAAATTTATTTAAGCTATCAACTTCCACAACAACAGATGAAAGTCTGTTCCAGCAATAAACTACCCACTAGCTAAAGGTAAATTTCCACACATCTATTCTACAACTGTCTTTCCTCAGTTTGAATCTATGCCCCCCTCAGGTTCTTAATCTGAGCAAGAGGACGAATCCCATCAGTATTGAGCTTGCTCAATCCGTTCAAGGCCTTATATATGTCAATCAGATCACCTCACATGTCCCTAGTCTCCAGGTGCTGCAATTTGAAGAACTTAAGCCTATCTTGGTAAGAGCACCTCTTTGTTCCCCTCACCAATATTGTTGCTCTTCTTTGTACTTGCTCTAGCAACTCTACATCCTTCCTAAAATGAGGCCTCCAGACCTGTACACAAGTATTCAAGGTGTGGCCTGACCATTGCCTTGTACAACGGGATAATCACCTCCTTGTCCCTGCTAGCAAAATTCCTATATATCATCAACAAGGTTCCATGACCTGCTCTGGCAACCCGTCTGCACTGCCCAGCAAACTTCATATCTGGCTGCACAATACCCCCAAGTCTTTTTCACTCTCGACTTCCCTGAGTGTAGTACCTCATAGCTGGTACGTTCTCTTGGGTTACTGCTACCCATATACAGTACTTTGCATTTGTCAATGTTAAATTTCAGTGGCCACTTCTCAGCCCATTTGGCCAACTCATCTAGATCCATTTGCAGTAGCATACTGTCTTTACTGTTGTTAACAACCCTGCCAACCTTTGTATCATCTGCAAACTTGGACATTAACCCCGATATACACTCATCAATATTGTTGATGAATACACAAAACAACAATGGACCCAGCACCGAACCCTGGGGAACTCCACTAATAACATTAGTCCACAAAGAGCAGTGTCGATTGATTATCCCTTGCTGTCATCTCCCACTCAACCATCCCTTTGTCCATTTTAGCAACTTGCCCTTAATGCCATACTGCTCCAATTTGTACAGCAGTCTTCCATGTGCAACAGTATCAAAAGCTTTCCTGAAATCCAAGAATATGATAATAAAATAATTTTTTGCATCCAGTTCCTTTGTGACCACATCATAGTAATAGGCATTTGATGATGGAAAAAAGCAAGTGTGTATGAATTTATGCAGAATCAGCCAAAAAAAAAAAAAATCAAACAGCCATTCCCTCTAAACGTTTGTCCAATTGCTCCTTGAATTTACTTAAGCTATCAACTTCCACAGCATCAGATGGAAGTTTATTCCTGCAATTAACCACTCACTGGCTAAAGGCAAATTTCTATACATCTATTCTACAACTGTCTTTCCTCAATTTGAATTTATGCCCCCTCAGGTTCGTAATCTGAGCAAGCAGAAGAATCCCATCCGAATTCAGTGTGCTCAACCCATTCAAGGCCTAATACACCTCAATCAGATCACCTTGCAGGTGCCTAGTCTCCAGCTGCTGCAATTTGCAGAACTTAAGCATTTCTTGGTAAGAGGACCCCTTCGTTCCCCTCACCAATCTTGTTGCCCTTCTCTGTACATGCTCAAGCAACTCTACATCCTTCCTAAAATGAGGCCTCCAGACCTGTATGCAGTACTCAAGGTGTGGCCTGACCATTTCCTTATACAAAGGGATAATCACCTCCTTTTCCCTGCTAGCAAAATTCCTGTATATCATTGACAATACCCCATGACCTGCTCTGGCAGCATGTCTGCAATGCTCAGAAAACTTCACATCTCACTGCACAATCACTCCCAGGTCTTTCTCATTTTCTATCACCCTAAGTGTAGTACCACACAGTTGGTACGTTCCTCTGGGGTTACTTCTACCCATATGCAGTACTTTGAATTTGTCAATTTTATACTTCAGTTGCCACTTCTCAGCCCATCTGCCCAAATTGTCGAGATCCTGTTGCAGTAGCACACTGCCATTACTGTCATTAATAACCCTGCCAACCTTTGTATCATCTGCAAACTTTGACATTAAGCTTGATATACCTTCATCAATATTACTGATAAATATACAAAACAACAGTGCACCCAACACTGAACCCTGTGGGACTCCACTAATAACATTAGTCCACGAAGAGCAGCATCCATTGATTACTAATCTCTGTCTTCTCTCACTCAACCACCCTTTTATCCTTTGTAGCAACTTACCCAAACACCATACTACTCTAAATTTGTACAGTAATCTTCCATGTGCAACAGTATCAAAAGCTTTCCTGAAATCCAATTATATGATATCAAAATTATTTTTTTGCATCTAGTCCTTTGTAACTGCATCATAGTATCCAATAAAATTGGACAGACAATATCTCCCTTTAGCAAACCCGTGCTGTTTCTTAACTACTACTGTAATCTTTTCTAGATGATTCTGCAATGCATCTTTAACCAGTGACTCCATTATTTCCCCAAACACAAGTTAAACTAACAGGTGTATAGTTACTGTATCACCTTTTAAACTCCCTTTGTGAATTGGGGATACATTTGCACACCTCCAGTCCCCTGAGTCCAAGGAAGCTCTCATAATTATGACTAAGGGTTTGCTTACTTCCTTTGCTGTGTCCTTTAATATAACTGGATAGATTCCGTCCACCCCAGGTGCCTTCCTTATATTTAATTTCAAAAATTTCTCATCCACTTTGCTCTCAGTTATTACAAAATAACTTAGCCCCCTGTTAGAGTTTGATAAGCTTCTGGCATTCCCCTCATTGAATAACTCCTCATGTGTGAATGTAGATGCAAAATACTCATTCAGTTTATCAGCTACCTGAGCATGATCATCAATAGTCAACCCATTTATGTTAAGTGGGCCAATCTGATTCATCCCTTTCCTTCTAGAGTTTACATAAGTAAAGAACTCTTTGCTGTGTTTCTTTACATCCTTTGCCAAATATTTCTCGTAATCTGCTTTTGCGTGACTGACCTCCTTTGTGACTTGATTAGAGATTGGCTTATATCTGCCATAAGCTTCTGTGTCGCCTGGTAATTTATATGCATCCCATGCATTTTTCTTCTCTGCCATGAGCCTCATTAATTCATCTGACATCCATTTAGGCCTAAACCTTGAACAGTATTTCTTAGTTGGTATGAAAAGCCTAGTAGTCTCCTTGTAGGCTTCCCATTTAGAATTTACCTTTGGTAACATCATCAGTTGATTCCACTGTATTGAATTTGAAAACTGTCTGAGACCACTGTAATAACCTTTACGAAAGCAAAAGCCCTTCCCTTTACCCTCGATGGTAGTTACATCCTTAAGTGAATCCTACATAAGTACACTGTGATCACTGTCACCCAGTGGTTCCTTTATCTGCAATTTCTTAATGCATGAATAATCACTGCTGATAATCAGATCAAGAGTATTATTCCTTTTGATTGCCTCTTGAACATGTTGCTGTAGAAAACAGTCAAACAATAAATCCACAAAAGCCTTGCTAGTGTGTGAGTGACCAACTCACAAGTTCCAGTCAATATCTGGAAAATTAAAATCCTCCATTATAAGACATTCTAATTTACTGGCCCACTCTATTTCTCTGCACAATTGCTCATTGTACTCATCAGATTCATTAGGCCTATAACACACACCTACTCTCATTTTCCCCTTCCCAATGCTTATGTGACACCACACTGACTCAATGTTGCATTGTCCACCGATGTCAATTGGATGCACTTCGTTAGATTTTATGCATTTCTTAACTAACAGCATAACCCCTCCTCCCTTCCTGGCCTGTCTATACTTTCTGTACACATTGTACTCCCCAAATTCCAATATTGCACTGCTTATATTTGTGTGACACCACGTTTCGGATATCCCAACAATATCTGCCTTTGATGTCTTGACCAGCACTTCAAACTCATTAAATTTATTAACTATACTTCTAGCATTGGTGTACATGCAAGTATACATGCACCTGTTCCTGCTCTTAGTTACCCTAACACAGCCCATGTATTGACTTGTTTCACTATGGCTCTCAGCAGTCCTGGAAATCCCCATAGAAAGCAAGAGAGAGAGAGAGAAAGCTGTAAACACCTCAATCAGATCACCTCGCAGGTGCTTAGTCTCTGGATGCTGCGATTTGCAGAACTGAGGCCTTTCTTGGTAAGAGCACCTCTTTGTTCTCCTCACCAATCTCATTGCCCTTTTCTGTACACACACTCAAGAAACTCTACATCCTTCCTAAAATGAGGCATCCAAAGCTATATGCAGTACTCAAGGTGTGGCTTGACCATTTGCTTATACAATGGGATAATCACCTCTTTATACCTGCTAGCAAAATTCCTGTATATCATTGACAAAACCCCATGAGCTGTGCTGACAGCCTGTCTGCATTGCTCAGAGAACTTCATATCTGACTGCACAGTTATCCCCAGGTCTTTTTTCATTTTCCACTACCCTGAGTGTAGTACCACATAGTTGGTATTTTACTCTGGGGTTACTGCTATCCATATGCAGTACATTGCATTTATCAATGTTAAACTTGAATTGCCATTTCTCAGCCCATTGCTTAATTTTTTTGGTTCTTATTGCAGTAACATACTGTCATTACTCTCATTAACCACCCTGCCAACCTTTCTGTCATCTGAAAACTTGGACATTAAGCCTTTATCAATATCATTGATAAACATAGACCACAACAATGGGCCCAATGCCAAACTCTGGTAGACTCCACTAATAACATTAGTTCACAAAGAGCAATGTCCAGTGATTACTACTGGACATTGCTCTTTGTGGACATGTCTCTGTCTTCTCCCACTCAACCATCCCTTTATCCATATCAGCAACTTGCCTTTAATTGTTGGAGCAGTCTTTTATGTGCAACAGTATCAAAAACTTTCCTGAAATCCAAGTATATGATATCAAAATCATTTTTTGCATCCAGTTCCTTTGTGACCACTTTGTAGTAACTGATAAAACTGGTCAAAAAGATTTCCTCCTAACAAACCCATGCTGTGTCTGAAGTATAATTGCTACCTTGTCTAGATGATCTTGCATTATTTCATTTACCAGTGACTCCATTATTTTCCCTGTAACAGAAATTAAATTAACAGGTCTGTAATTACTTGTATCACCCTTTGATCCCTCTTTGTGAATTAATCATACATCTCCAGTCCATGGAGACCTCCCTTGAATCCAAGAATGCTCTCATAATTATGGCTAAGGGTTTGCTTACTTCCTTTGCTGTCTCCCTTAATATAATTTAATAGATCCCATCCACTACCCCAGGTGCCTTTCTTATGTTTAAATTCAACAATTCCTCTTCCATTTTCCTCTCAGTTATTAAAAATCATTTAGCTACCTGTTAGAGTTTGATAAACCTCCAGCATCTCCTTCCCTAATGAATTTCTCATGTGTAAATGTAGATGCAAAATACTCATTCAGTTTGTCAACAACCTGAGTAGGATCATCAAAAATAAAACCATCGATATGGAGTGGCCAATTTGATTTAACTGCTTCCTTTTAGTGTTTACATAAGTCAAGAAGTCTTTGCTGAGTTATTTTGCTTCCTTTGCCAAAGATGGGGTGGATATGAAATTTTTTGAGCAGTGTTGATGAGTGACCAGGAAAGCCTGTGGTGTCCTGTTGATGATTTATTGAACAATAGCCTGTAGAGATGGTGGAGGTCATAATTCCACTGTATAGGACAATTGTAAGACTGCACTTGGAGTACTGTGTCCAGGTGTGGAGACCTCATCTAAAGGGGAACATTGAGTTTCTTGAAAGTGTCCAAAGATCGACAACTTGCACAGCGAAATTGGCAAAAGGATGACCTTACAAGGAAAGACATTATGTGGGTTACAGAACTTGGCAACCAAGCATCTTAGAGAGTATCTGATTGAGGTTTTTAATGATTGAAGGCAAAATTTTTACTTTTATAAATAATTCTAGGGTTCAAAGGGGTGTACATGTGCAACACATGATTTCTCTAGAAAATCACCTAGCCTCTCCATCCCAATCCCACTTTCACCTCCACGCCAGTGAACCCTGGGACCTGAGCAACCTAGCAGAAGGTTGGGTTATAATCCCAGTGGAAAACTAGGTCAGGTGCTGATGGGAGACTGTGCAAGGCCATATTCAACACGCTGTGAAACTGAGCTTGCTCAGTGGTCACCAACAAGGTAGGTCGGGAGACCTAGGTCTGGTGGCGGAAGAGCTTCTTAAAAGCCAATGACAGCAACCACAGCCTCAGACAGTGACGGTTACTACCTGCAGGGAAGGCAAGGGGAAACCACCCTGTTACTTTTTTCTTTCTATTAATTCTGCAAATATATTAAATAAACCTGAGGAAAGCAGGCATCCTTGCCTCACTTCTCTTCCTATTTTTGCTGTTTCTGTCAATTCTCTGTTTAACCTGATGATGGCCTTTTGTCTTTTATACAAGTCAAATATTAGTCTAATTAATCTTTGTGGACATCCCATGTTTTATAGTAGAGGAAAAAGCTCATTCCAAATTGTTTATCATTCTTTTGCCTAAGAATCTTAAAGTTCCTATTGCTTCTTTTGTAGATAAGTTCTTTCTGAACCCACATTGGAACCTATAAAAACTAAAGAATGAAGAAATAAGAATATTGTTCCAGAATACTACAAACAGCTGTAATGAGGTAAATAAGGAAAGTATGATAAACAATATTGACCAGATGTGGAATAACATTAAAGAAACTATAAACAAAGCAGCTCATAAATTTCTGGGAAATGGAAACAAGGCAAAAAGAAAACCATGGATAACAGAAGACATCCTTCAAATGATGGATCAAAAAAGAATCTTCAAAAATATGAAAGCAAAAGATGGAAAAAATAATTACCATGCTCTCAAGAATGAAATTAATAGAGAATGCAGAAAAGCAAAAGATAAATGGTGGACAGAACAATGCCAAGAAATTGAAACCTTAAGGCAGTATGGATGAACGGATAGGGTCTACAAGAAAATTAAGAAATAAGAAAATGTAATGGAATTTGTTCCAGAGCAATCCAGGAATGAAAAAAGATAATGTCATTCTCGACGCAAAAGAACAACAAGAGACATGGAGAAAGTATATAGAGGATCTGTACGTGGAACCATGTAGTTACACTTGGAAATATGATTAGAAAGGAGAACAACAAAACTTAAAATAAGATCAAATATTAAAAGAAGAATTTGAGCTAGCTTTAAAGTTACTTTCTAACAACAAAGCCCCTAGTATAGATAACATTACAGCAGAATTAATAAAGAACAGTGGAGATCAAGTCAAGCAATCACTATTTGGATTGATTTTGAAAGCATATAGTGAGGGAAAATGGCCAGAAGAACATTGTACAACTGTCATAGTACCAATACCAATACCAGAAGAAGAAAATAAATAATTCTAAAACTAGGAGTAAATAAATTCAAATTACAGAGGAAGAGGGTTAGACTAGATTGTAGGAAATATTCTTTTAGCTAGTGAGTTGTTGAGCATTTAGAGCAAATTGTCTCTGCAGGTAGTTGAGGCCAACTATTTGAAGAAATTCAAAGGTCAACTGGATAGCTACTTATGTAAGGAGGGAAGTGCATAATTTGTTTATTTTTATTATCTACTTTTTACTTTTACTTTTCTTCTTTTTTTTTTTTTTCAAAAACCCCTGGCTTCCTTGCACTGTGGTACCTCCGTAGCCAGGTGGGCAGGAGCAGCAGTGTGCAGCACATGCTTTTTGATTAGACCAGGGTTCGATCCTGTGACCACCAAATATGGAGGATGTGGAAAGGTCAAGAAATGACCACCGCATATCCCCAGAGCAATATGGCCTTAGTTGGTAATGCTCCTAAAAAACCAAATAACAAACAAACATCCTTGCACTGTGTGCTAATACTAATATATCCCTTGTTTGGAATAAAATGTTTATTAACTTCTATAGTTAATAAACTCCACATGCTTCCCATTTAGAATTTTCAGTTGTTAACAGTTGTTTCAGTTGACCTGCTGAAAAGAATTTAAGAACTGACTAAGACCATAATAGTTAACTTTAATAAAGTGAAATCTATTCCCTTTACCCTTGATTGTAGGGTAAAGGGAAATAAATAAATTAAATAAATTTCACATAAATACATTATGATCTTTAAATAAATTTCACATAAATACATTATGATCACTGCTACATAATGGTTCTTCACCTGAAGATTCTTAATGCATGAAGTCACTGCTGATAATCAAATCATGACTACTACTTTCTCATGTTGCCTTTCTGACATGCTGGAGTAGAAAACAGTCATCCAGTTCATCTATTCATCAGTTATGTTTGCTTGTAGATTACTGTTATGGAGATTACTATTTTGTCTTGGGGAAATACCTTTGTTTGGGGAGGTGGGTTTCCAATGTTCGGTGGGGAACTTGAGGAACTTATATATCTTGAACTTATATATCTCGTTTTAGTAGACTGCAGTGGTGAAACTATCGGGTCCTCCACTGGGCAGGGGGAGTCAAGGGGACCAATTACACTGCATCTAATGTAACTGTATATTTCAGCTTAACATTGTCAGTATCTCTATGGTGTACTGTTTTAATGTATATCCAGTTCTAATATCCCTAGATGATCTTTATTAAGTGTACTGTACATGCTTTTCTTATATTAAGAATGTGTTGACCAATAGATATTTTAGTAATTAAATTTCTGGTTTGATTTAAGTAACAAAATTAAACTTTGATCATAATGATATAGTTAATAATTTGTTATGTTAACTTTATTTTAATGTATAAATTGATTAATTACAGGCTCCTCAAGCCACAAAATCATTATTACCTGTGCCATCAATTCCTCCATCATCTCAGTTAGCCATAGTTCCCATCAATTCATCTCATCCTTCCTTGTCAAGTATGACAACAATGTCTACATCATCTCCGTTAATGTCAGTCCCTCCCAGGTTGCTTCCTTCCTTAACTCAGTCATTGCATCCGCCTACGCCAAATACAATTGGTCCACTACGGAGGAGGTTGAGTGATAAAGGGTACACTTCAGGTAATTGTTTTTACATGTATTAAAATCGTGAATTATTAAAGCTGCAACACATTTTACCTGGTGGTTCTTGCACCCCATTTCCATTATTTATTTCTCAATGATTTCTCCAAAAATTTTCATATTACATAAATGAAAATGACTGTATATTTAACATCCTGGTAATGATGCTGCATATGTATGTATATATAAGGCAGCCAATATTTGTGGCACTGAGTAAATTATTGGAGCATTGTTGACACACTTGCCATACTGATACTTGCTTGCATTTGAATATAAATACACATCATCGGGAACACTGTTTTTATTACCATTATTACAATCAATATAATTGCTTTTAGTTATGCATGGACACTTTTGGGTATATTCATTTTTATTTTTTGTGCTGTACAACTGTAGTAACATCAACCTAGATGAGGGAGAAAAATGCATCATATGGAAGATTACAGAGTTTTTAATTTAGTTTATAATACAGTGGGTTCAAAGTTGGGTTATTTAATTAACTGTAAAGCTCTATTAAAGAAGGAGGAGGAGAAGACAAAACAGTGAATAATATCACAATGCAATTAGTGTCAATATTAGTATTAGCATTAGAAGTGGAAAATGATGCAAGAAAGCAAGCTTATAGAGCATCAGCCAAAAAAAAACCTACTTACCTCATCCATCCCCTCCAAGAATTTGTCTATTTCTTCCTATTAATTAAGTGTCAGGTATTTTATTGTCAACAACATAAACAAAAGCTAAAAACAGCTGGATGACAAAATATTCTTTCTGTTACCACTTTTCAAATACAGTAAAACAATATATAAATAAAAATATGAGATCTTTTTCACTCTTTTAGATGTTGAAGTACTTTGCACAACATCTAAAAAGAGTGAAAAGGTCTTGACTAAACAACATTGTTTAGTCCTATGATTAATTTCTTCTCACTAATCCTTTATTTAAGTATTGAAAATATTTTTGATTTATTTAAAATATTTTATGATAATTTAGGCAAAATACCACAATTGAAACTGATGCTTGTGTCAGGCAACAAATCAAGATATCATAGAGAATATGGTCAGTTTCTCCTTGTGGTAAACTTTGGATGAAGTGAAAAAGCTTTTTATTATAATTATTAATATTAAAATTATAAAAAATGTTCAAAGCAAGACATTACAGGCTTGATCAACATATTCAGATTATTTTTACAGTTTTACTTTACCGTTTTATTTGCTCATTTGGTTTGACAAGGTTTTAGATAATTTTTATTTTGTACTTGAATAATGTATATTCTTCATGTGAATAATTTCTGGAGCAAAATATATTCCTGAATAAAAATCTGTTTATACTCCGTGATATAACCGTTTAGGTCAGAGGAGTTTATAACTATTCATTTTGACATGAACAGTCATTAACTGTATTTAGCAGTCACATAGGTTTGAACCACTGTCAATTCAAATGCAACTGACTACTCAATTATGTCAAACAATAGGAGGAAAGAATGATAAAAGTCTTTCAAAATCTCTTTTTTTTTTTATAATGTGAATCCTGAAGGGTAAGTCAAAGAGGTCAAGTGAGGTCGCTTTGAAGTCCCAGTTGGTAATTGAGGATTATTAACAAAAAATAATTAAAGAAATCCAATATACACAAATACATTAGAAATTTTTAAAGAATTTACTTAACAGTTTATGGCATGTTTTAACAGTTACAGAAATTAATAAATGGTAGCAATAGCTTAATTTTTAGTACTCACCTTAATATAAACTGCAGTTGGATTTAGAATAAGTGGAGTGGGAATTAGCTAAAATTGAGGTTAATATGGGTGAGCTTAATTGTTTTGAACGGAATTAAAATGCGCTCAAGGAAATAGAAGTGCACATCTTCATTCTTGGTTGTCATGAAATAAATTGAAAAAATTGGAACTTGAGAATGTAATCACAGAGACCAATAGCCGTAACGATTGTCTTCAGTTGGTAATAGTGAAGAAGAGAGAGCGCGTGAATATAAAGAACTCTTAAGTTCCCGTGATGCTCTTTGACGCATGCGGGAATCTCAGGTGCGTGAGATTTCGGGCTGGGGAGAGATTATATGGTAGTTTTGCATTTAATACATTAAATTTAGAATGATGTCGGAACCATTCTATGATTAGGGCTTCATACTGGTAAATTCTGAAACTGGATTTTAATTTAATAATGGGAACTGCTGAATCTACTAGAGGGATGTGGTTATGGGATTGTACGTGTAACATGAGTTCTGTATTTGATTGTCCGGTTCTAAAACTATTATAATGGTAGTATGCTCGTGTGTTTGATGTTTTTGTAGAGCCGTATTTTGAAGTGTTGCTTCCGATATAACATGCATTACATTTTTGTTGGCATTTTATTAAATATACTATATTGTTCATATCACTGATTTGGTATTTGTAGGTTTCTTTATAAGAGTTGAACATGGATCCTAATTTATTGTATGTAGAAAATGTGAGTGTAATATCAGTGTTTTTAAAAATTTGCTGGAACTGTCTAGCAAGGTCACTATGATAAAGAAGAACTACACGTGTGTTGTTGTGTATGTTATAAATAAATAAATTTTCTGTTTATACTCCGGGACGACCAAACGGTCAGAGGAGTTCACAAGATAGACAGAATACAAGAAACAGCACCATATTCAGCAGTCACGGGCTTGAACCCCGGTCACTCAAGGCACGTGTACTTATGCACCCGCGCGCCTGACCACTAGGCTACGGCGGCCACACTTATATTTGCGTGGTTTATTGATATTATTTTGAACATTAGAAATTGTTTTTTGAATCAACTGTAAGGGATATTTATACACTTTGCAGACTGCAGTTTGTAAAATTGTATTCCTTACAATGTGAAAGTTAAAAAAAATTTTTTTTTTTTTGAAAATTCTCTAATTTCAGTGTTTCTATGTGAATATTTTCTGTGTGTAAATTACATTGGTAACTTATTAGTAATTATATGTATTCAAAAACTCCTTTTAGTTTGTAATTTTAGAATTAGATCTAATGAAGGTCTCATTCTTTCATTAGCTTGAATCTTAATTTTATAACTCTGTTAAAAATGTTAAATATATTCAAAAGAATATCATTCATATGATTCCTCTAGAAATAACTTTTTTATTATTATTATTTTTTTTAATTCCAGGACTGGACATACCAACATACCCTGATTCCCCGATTCGACGAAGGGTTGCAGAAAGGGTTAATGTTGATATTACAGAAGGTAATTAATTTGCTTCTGTTTTTCATTGATTACTTTCATACTCCATTGATCTTGTTGGAAGTTATTTGTTTGTAATAGAATAGCTAAATTACATAATTATAATTTTACTAGAAAGTTATTATAAATGTATCAGTATTTTAAAAGATATAATTTCTTGTGAAATTTCATCTATTAATCCTTTTTATTTGTATATGTACAGAGATTCAAAGGAATAGAGAATTTTACAAGACAGCAGATGTCCGTCCTCCTTTCACCTATGCCTCACTCATCAGACAGGTAAATGTTTCATAAATGAGTCTGTAGGTACCATTACTAGAATTTACTTGTGATTTACTTATGTTAAAACATTCAGATCATTAATGACACATTAACTGACCTCTAGCATACCAGCTTAATAAATACAAACAGGTTCTGTAATCTTATCTTGGATTTTCTCTTTGGTATGTTAATACACGAGAAGCAACATCTTGGTCTTTTTTCTGCTTCCTGATGGTCTCTTTTGGGATTGTATTTAGTCAGTCTCAGGCAGAGGAAATATTAGTGAAGTATCATCATGAGCTTGGACCAGCTGCACCACTTGCACCATAGGATGATACACCACTTGCACCATAGGATGATACACCACTTGGTAGTAGGGTTTTTAAATCTGCATAAAATGTAAACCAGCCCATGAACATAGTACATGATAACAGCATCACAGATATAATCAAAATAATCCAAGTATCAAGAAAATTCCCCAAAATAATCATAACAATGGTTAAGTTTAATTACCAAAGATTTGGTGTTGCAACTTGCTCTTTCTCAGCAGATATTTGAAATTAACAGATATTCACTGAAGTAGAAAGAGTTTCATTCCCAAAAGTTTCAGTCTGTCAATTACAAATTACAAGTTGTAATTAAATAAGGCTTAATCATGACTGCCATTGTCCAACTCTTAGGGTATCCGTGATAGAATAACATAAGATTATTGCATAAAAAAGTCATTGATTTACTTCAGTAATATACACTAAGTAAATAAATCTGTTGGTGACCTACTGAATACATATCAGTATTGACATGTAGGATTGCTGTAGGTTGTTGCAGATTGTAACTATTTAATTTGCTGGCATGGTAAGTATTAAAAAACCTTGGTATATTTATAGTTTTAATATAATTTTTAGTTATGCATATTCCACCTTTTCACTCCTATATTAGCAAATAGGATTCATTAGAATTCATTGTGTTTGCTAATACAGTACAACAAAAGAGACAAACCTTATAAAAGGAGACAAAAAATGGCATAAAAAGAAAAATTTTCAATAATCAACAGTGATATAAGGTAAAGTTGGGTCTATAATATTATTACTTTTCTCTTAATAATTTGGATGTATTATTTCTGTACTTTTTTCTTAAAATTAAGATAAATATAAAAGGGGTGGGGTGATTTTTGTAATAAATCATCCATCCCAGTGGAATTGGCCTATACTGTTAAATACTAGAGATGTTCAAAAAGCGATAAGACTGTGAGCAGAACTAGTTATTTTAGAGGAGAGAGAGAGAGAGAGAGAGATGGCAACATATGAGTAGCATAGAGTAGTACTGGCAGCAAATCAGGCTAGCTGATTTGGATTCCTACTAGAGCATTACCAATAAGTTTGTTCCAGTGGACTGTTTACCAGATTACCTACAAAAACTGCTTTAAAGATATATATCTTTAATTGTAGTGTATCTTTTATATATTGTTATTTTTGTAGCAGTAGCATTAAAGCCACATATTAATAGCTTATCCTTAACAATCTAAACCAAAATAAATAGAATTCTTTAGTTGTATTAAAAATATAATAAAGTATATATATATCTTTTCTCCCCTTCCGCTCCCTTAGAATTTACCATTTTCGTGTCTATACTTTTTATACACTTTACATACATCTATATATTTTTTTTCTCCACATTACACTTTTGTAAATTTGTATATATTTTAATTTACATTTTTTACACTGCGTAGGGACTACCTTGTCTACTAGTATTACGATAAAAGGCTGCATATTTGCCCCCCCCTTTTTCTAATACTACAGACAAGTTTGGAAACGCAGTGCTTGATACATGGTCAGGAGTAGTCCCCTGATGAATTTCCTAGCTATGTATCATTTTTTAATCTACTATATTCAGATTATGCATATTTGCCATCCCCTGATTCGACCTCTTTCTAAAATTGTCCTCCTATATCTGAATATAGTGTTATTTATTTATTTTCTTGTATATTTTTTTTCCCTCAGTCCCAGTTCATTTTTGCACTAGGTTTTTCAAATTCTTTTACCTGTTTAACCACTTCCACTTTCTACTATCCCTTAAACTTCTCTTAGTTCTGACACCTTGTGTACTTTTCATTTCCATTTTCACAGACACCTTATTTATTCTACAAACCACACATTAATTATATCCTTTTGCTTCCTCTACTGCTGCTCTGTGCATTTTGGAGCATTAGACATAATATAACTTTTGTTATTTTCCGTTTTTTGCTTATTTTGCTTCTCAACTGTTATATATTACTCCTATATATATATATATATATATATATAATCATATTGTAAAAGATGGGGAGATGCTGGAGTTTTGCTCTAGAGACCAGACAAAGCTTTCACAATTCAGCAAGCCTCGATTAAGCAAAATGGTGGTATTGCATTGGGTGATGAGAGTTACCCACTTTGTAGTACTGCCTACCGAAATACAGTTATACACTTGACTCATAAGTGGAACCTGAATATCAACTTTCATCACTGGAAGCATGTCCATGAAAAACCTCAGGGATCAACTGTGTTTCGTGATTTCTTTCTGACACACCTTCAATGGTAAATTGGACTATTTATTGATATGTAAAATCTATAGCTGAATGCAGAATACACTGCATGGCTGGAGCTCTTTGTCCTCAGTCACTACAGAACTTCAAGATGTGTCAGATGAATCTCTCTCAATGCTATGTGGTATTTAATTACAGTTGTGCATCTTGAAATTAACTCAAGAGTTCAGATTTAAGCTGGAGTTAAGCTTCTTGTTAGGACATCTTGTTGTGTTATGACAGAATAATGAAGTGGTCAGGATCCTGAAATAAGTAGGTTCAAATTATATTGCAATTTAAAATTTTACACATTTTTTAAACAATAGTCACATTATTAATTTTATAAATTGGATATCATTGAGCAAATGGAAGAAAAGAATTGATCAGTCTTTAACAAGGAAAGGTTTCTATATATATTAACAAGAAATAATGAATCTTCCAGGAATGAAATGAATAGTTCAGATGAAATAGATTTTAATTTTAAAAAAGTAGTTCATTCAGATTTCTGAGTTTAATCTTTCAACGTTTAAACTGAAATTCATTTGATTATATAACTCTGTTAGGTCATTTTTGTGTATATCTTTAAAAATTTTCAGAATTCATTTTCCTTTATGCAATTGTGTTATGCAATTCTTTTATAGTGAAAATCTATATATTTATAGATTTGCTAATGTCTTACTTTCTTTTTCAGGCTATAATTGAATCTCCTGATAAACAGCTGACTCTCAATGAAATATATAACTGGTTTCAAAATACTTTTTGCTATTTCAGAAGAAATGCTGCCACTTGGAAGGTAGGTTTTTTTTTAAAAGTCTCCCATTATTTAGATGTCACTCATTTCCATTGATAAATAAAGAGTTCATGGATGAATCTCTTTTTGAATGTATAATGCAAATTAATGAGATGTTCTGTACTATTTAAAAATTACCATTATTATTTTATAATCAGTAATTCAAGATTAGGCTTACAAATTTTCACATAATTCTGCGTGGAAATTTGATTAACATTGACTGTTTTTTAATTAGGTACATTTCTTATCGTTAACTTTACAAGATAAATCTGAATCAAAAATTTCTAATCAATGTGAAAAACATGAAAGGTTTCTGAAACCTATAATGTCATAGCTGTAGATAGGTTGAGAAGAAAGAAGTCTGCTCTCATTACACTTGAATTTCTGTAGGTTGTAACTTTCACGAAATACATATGGAAAGAGATTATTCCATAGAACCAAAGGAATAATGAAGGAGAACCGAAGTTATTTGGAGTTTAGCTGTAAATAGATACTGGTTAGCTTGATATGTGATTAGATTGATCTGGAAGAAAGAGGTAGAATTAAAGATGCCAGTTACCATGCAAATACCTGTAAAAAAATGAACATATACAATGTTCATTTTTTGCATGGAGCAGAAACTGAACAACTGTGTAATGGGGAGGGGGGGGGATGTAGAGAGTTTGCAAGAGAGGAGGTAATTGATTAATCTGATTGCTCTCTTTGGAATAGAGTCAAGGATTTCATGTGTCTTGTTTTCCCACAATGAAAAAAAAAATCCTTATCATCTTCAATGACGTAAATTTCTAGACAAGAACACGCTTCTTTAATTTGGATTAATCTTAACTTTAAACTTTTTTTGGTGTATACATATTAGAATTGCTTTCTCTACATCCAAAAAATTAGCTTTTAGCTTTGCTCCTGATGTTATTTTTCTTCTTTGTGAATCACAAATCTGTTCCTCCACCATGAAATACTACTCACACTTGTGGGATAGAGCCTCCAAAACACCTTAATTCTGTGCTACTACTACTGCTGCATGTCAGATATAGCCAAGAATACTTTTTTTCTTCTGTATTGGTTTCTATGATTTGACTACTTCCAAACCAGTCTGAAACACTCTTCCTCTATATGTATTTCCCTAAAATTACAATCAACAGAAATTCAACTACAATTTCAACAAGTTTCTTTTGGTTTCTTAATCTTCAGCCCATCTGTGATAGTAGTAAGTACTATACCAGGTCTCTTTACAAATTATTCGGATTGTGCTCGTTGCTCAAGGTTGAGACAACAGAGTACCCTGCAACAAAGATAATATGTTTTGACATGTCTCTTCCTTACCTCCATGCAGTCTGTTATTGTCAGCTGATAATGAAGACATGCTTTCACATCTCATCATATTTTAAAATGTCAGAGTACATTGAACAGCATGTGTGTTTGTTAAAAATTGCTTTAAAATTGGAACAACTGCAAGTGAAACATTTGATCTTCTTAAAATAACATATGGGAACTTTGCAGTGGGCCACACAGAAGGTTACAGTTAGCAGCACCATCATTTTAGAGAGGATAGGGAGTCTGTCGAAAATATGCACTAGAGGGTCAAATTAATGAAGAGTTCTACATTCAAATTCTGAGAAGCCTTGTGATGCAGTTTGAAGAAAAATACCTGAAAAGTGGAACTCCAAAGATTTGTTGCTTCCCATGACAATGCACCATTGCATTTAGCATTAGCATTAGTAGAGGCATTTGATGCAAGAAAGCAAGCTTATGCAGCATCAGCCAAAAAAAAAAAAAACCACTTCCACTTCACCCCTCTGTTCGTTCAAAATACCTGTCCAGCTGAGCCTTAAACTTATTTAGGCTATCAACTTCCACGACAAGGGATGGAAGTCTGTTCCACCAACCAACCACCCGCTGGCTAAAGGCAAATTTCCTCACGTCTATCCTACATCTGTCCTTCCTCAATTTGAATTTATGCCCTCTCAGGTGATTATTCTGAGCAAGAGGAAGAATCCCATCAGCATTGAGCATGCTCAAACCATTCAAGGCTTTATACACCTCTATCAGATCACCTCACTGGTGCCTAGTCTCCAGACACTGTAATTTGCAAAACTTAAGCCTTTCTTCATAAGAGCACCCCTTTGTTCCATTCACTAATCTTGTTGCCCTTCTCTGTACTCGTTCCAGCAGCTCTACATCCTTCTTGAAATGAGGCCTCCAGACCTGTATACAGTACTCTAGGTGTGGCCTGACCATTGCCGTATACAAGGGAATAATCACCTCCTTATCCCTGCTAGAAAAATTCCTATATATCATCGACAGTACACCATGAGCTACTCTTGCAGCCCGTCTGCACTGCTCAGAGAACTTCATATCTGACTGCACAATTACTCCCAGGTCTTTTTCATTCTCTACCACTGTCAGTGTAGTACCACAGAGTTGATGCGTTGCTCTGGGGTTGTTGTTTCCCATATGTAGTACTTTACATTTGTCAATGTTAAACTTCATTTGCCACCTCTCAGCCCATCTGCTCAACCTTTCCATTTGTCTACTTATATAGGATTTTTGATCAAATACAGAATTGCTGGACAGACAACTTGGGTAGTCGAGACTTTAGGACCTCCTCATATTTTTTTTACTCTATGTCAGACACAGAATTGCTATGACTCTGTAACTTTTTATGTGTCATATCAACCAGATATGACTGTGTGACTTTTTTTCCTAAGACTGTTACAAAAAAAAGTAAAAGTATGTCAATTTGATGATGTATAGAAATGCTTTCAGTATTTTCCAACACACACAACCCAAATGGATGTGTGTGTGTGTGTGTGTGTGTGTGTGTGTGTGTGTGTGTGTGTGTGTGTGTGTGTGTGTGTGTGTGTGTGTGTGTGTGTGTGTGTGTGTGTGTGTGAAAATCTTTAGGTCAAGTATGTCACTTCAGAAGGGGATTAAGATGTCCACCCTTTAAGTATGCTTACTGTCACTATATGTTAGCAGTTCAGATAAGGTCTGTTCTTTTTGAGCAGATCTCATAGGTTTTAATAACTTTTCATATTTGAGGTTCCCAAAAGCCAGTGAAATATTAGAACTGTAAAATACCTCAACAGTGGTCAAGAAATTAGAAAAACATAGCCATCCACCATCACACAGAGTAAGTTGCCAGAACTTGTTGTCTAATTTTTAAAGACAAAAGACAGATCACGAGATGGGAGCTTGTTTAGAGACATTTATGCCAAATCTCATTGAATGCCTTTGAAATTTAATCCCGGGGGCTCACATCATCATTCTTCTCTTTTTTGGTGATTCCCTCATACTTCTCTCTTTTTCTCTCTCAGGGTACCCAATTTTTTTTTTTTTTTTGGCTGGTGCAGCATAAGCCTCGGGCTTCCTTGCACCATATGGCTAATAATAATAATCTGGTGAGTATGGGCTTGGCATACCCAGGGTCCTGAGCTGGATATCATCATTCTTCTATTTCTTGGTGATTCCTCTCTCTCTCAGGGTAACTTGGAAATTTTTTTTTTTTTTTTTTTTTTTTTTGGCTGGTGCAGCATAAGCCTCAGGCTTCCTTGCACTATATGGCTAATAATAATAATAAATGGCTAGAACTTTATAGCTTAAGTTTTTGTCAAGCTTTTCCATAGGAGTTGTCCAGAAATGAGGGGCACAAGCCAGGAAATCCAACCTTATAAGTTATTCTGATGGAATCCAAATTGACAATACTTAATCAAGTAGATGTTTTTAAAATACAGAAGCTTAACAGTTAATGGAGTTCTCCATTATTTTAGAAAGGGCTGAAGCAAGAGCAATAAAGTTAGGGCCAAAATCCATCCATCATGAAAAATGCCAGAGGAATAAAGAAGGTATAAAAAAACAACTCAAAGCAGAGAAATTTGGAGCATAGATTTCAATAACCTTAGCACTTTTGTTTAGTTAATGGATAAAAGTTTAAAATGGAAATACAGGATGCAATTTCTTGTAAGAATGATTTCAGAAATGCAATAAAAGCAAAAGATGAGGGGATTGAAAACAGTTGTAAATAATGGAAAAGTAGAATAGAATAAAAAATAGATTGTTATCCACACATGTATTTCTGAAGATATGCCCAGCTGTCAAGTCACCCTGACAGCTGGGCATATCTTCATAATTCACGAGTCGTCATGGTTTCTGGGTGTAGTTTAATAATTTCTGCTGAGTCTTCAAGATCTCTAGGTATGGAACTTATGAGGATCCAGGGTTTCATTCCTTGAGCAACATGCTTTATCCATGAACAGGATGCTGGTTAGGAAACTAGGGTCCAGGGCACAAGAAAATAGCCACTGCAGAAGAGTTGTCACAGTGCACTGTTGGCTGGTAGCACATCTTTTTGCATGCTAAAAGAATGCGAACACTGTGTGCAAGATCCATCAGATAAAAATATGCTATTAACTGCAGAGTTTTGGTGCTTGGATTGTTGTGCATATGACTCAAAATTTTTCTCTTACCTTATGAATGCACAGTGTTGGCAAGTGACACTGGTAAGATTTATTTATTGTGAATGAGATTTTGACCAGGATTCTGAAACTCTCATTTCCCTAACAAGTCCCCAGCAAAAACACAAGTGAAATGTAACATATGTAGATTACATGTGTTCATGTGCTGATTTGTGTGTTATGTCGGCTAAAACCCAGAATAATAATGGAGATGGGACCCTGCTCCATCTGCCTATGATTGGCTAACTACTGTCCTGATCAAAGAGGTCTTTAGAAAGATATTTTGCCAGTCTATAATGTGGCAAGTGATAAAACCTCTATGCTAAGAGAAAATGGAACGATAGTGTTAATAAGATTAACATTATCATCTCCCATATTTGTGGTTTTACAATACGAAGTGTGGCTCAGTTTGATGCATTTTGATTGGGATACATTTATGCATATTGTTACACAGGCACCACTGGACAGCAATGACTTGGAATGTGTATAGTTCATGATCTGTCATACTTACTCTTTGAACTTTGATTGTTGCAATAACTGATTACACTCTGGTACCATGTACTTTTATAAGATGTCATATATAGGAGCAAAAGAACACATTACAATGGGAAAAGAAAGGCAAGCAGCAAGGCAAGAGACAACTATTTCCAAAATCCACAGATCACATGCTTTGTGCTGCCATAGAATCAAAACAATATATTTATTGATTCTTGGTGATTGTGCTTTTGGCTCAGATTTATCCCTTCTTATCACCAAAGGATTATACTTTGTTTAGATAAGCATTATATGTGCAGAATGGAACAACTTCTGCATATACAATGTATAGAAGTTGACCCAAATAAGTTAATAATAACAAACAGCTTGATTATAATTAAAATGACAATACTAAATAAATTAAAATAAGAATTAAATGAAATTATGTTTTCTAAGAGATTTTGTTTATAAATTATGTATTCTTAGCAGATCACTAAGAGCTGTATGATTAAATTTAATCTTAACTTATATATTTTTCTAACTTATAGCATAGTCTTGCAATTAAATTACATAGACAGTAACTCAAATACTTTGGTTCTATAAGTAGTAGTAGTAGTAGTGGCATGTGATGCAAGAAAGCAAGAGTATGAGCTTATGCATCATCAGCCAAAAAAAAAAAAAAAAAAATCACACCATTCCCTCCAAATGCCTGTCCAGTTCCTAATTAAATTTATTCAACCTATCAACTTCCACAATGACAGATGGAAGTTTGTTCCAGCAATTAACCACCCACTGGCTAAAGGCAAATTTCCGCACATCTATTCTATATCTGTCCTTTCTTAATTTGAATTTATGCCCCCTTAGGTTCGTAATCTGAACAAGTGGAAGGATCCCATCAGAATTCAGCGTGCTCAACCCATTCAAGGCCTTATAGACCTCAATCAGATCACCACGCAGGTGCCTAGTCTCCAGCCACTGCAATTTGCAGAACTTAAGCCTCTCTTGGTAAGAGGATCCCTTCATTCCCCTCACCAATCTTGTTGCCCTTCTCTGTACACGCTCAAGCAAATCTACATCCTTCCTAAAATGAGGCCTCCAGACCTGTATGCAGTACTCAAGGCATGGCCTGACCATTGCCTTATCACCTCCTTTTCCCTGCTAGCAGAATTCGTATATATCATTGACAAAACCCAATGACCTGCCCTGGCAGCCTGTCTGCATTGCTCAGAAAACTTCATATCTGACTGCAAAATTACTCCCAGGTCTTTTTAATTTTCTACCACCTTAAGTGTAGTACCACACAGTTGGTACGTTTCTCTGGGGTTACTTCTACCCATATGCAGTACTTTGCATTTGTCAAGGTTAAACTTCAGTTGCCACTTCTTAGCCCATCTGCCCAAATTATCTAGATCCTGTTGCAGTAGCACACTGCCATTGCTGTCATTAACAACCCTGCCAACCTTTGTATCATCTGCAAACTTCAACATTAAGCCTGATATACCGTCATCAGTATCATTCATAAATATAAAAAACAACAGTGGACCTAACACCGAACCCTGTGGGACTCCACTAATAACATTAGTCCATGAAGAGCAGCACCCATTGATTACCACCCTCTGTCTATATCAAAATTATTTTTTGCATCCACATCATAATATTCTATCAAATTTGTCAGACAAGACTTTCCCTTAACAAACCCATGCTGTGTCTGAATTATTGCTGCAGTCTCGTCTAGATGATCCTGCAATGCATCTTTAACCAGTGACTCCATTATTTTACCCGGAACAGAAGTTAAACTAACTGGTCTGTAATTACTCGTGTCACCCTTCGATCCCCCTTTGTGAATTGGGGATATATTTGCACATCTCCAGTCCGTGGGAACCTCCTCTGAGTCCAAGGATGCTCTCATAATAATGGCTAAGGGTTTGCTTAGTTGTTTTGCCGCCTCCTTTAATATAACTGGATAGATCCCACCCACCCCAGGTGCTTTTCTTATGTTTAACTTCAACAATTTCTCCTTCTCTTTGCTCTCAGTTATTACAAAATCATTAAGTATCCTGCTACAATTTGATAACCTTCTGTCATTTTCAAACCTTAATAATTCCTCATGTGTGAATGTAGATGCAAAATACTCATTCAGTTTGTTTGCTATCTGAGCAGGATCATCAATAGTTGAACCATCAATGTCAAGTGGACCAATCAGATTCATCCCCTTCCTTTTAGAGTTTATATAAGTAAAGAAATCCTTGCTGTTTTTCTTAGCATCTTTTGCCAAGGATTTCTCGTAATCTGCCTTCACCTGCCTAACCTCCTTTGTGACCTGATTACAGACTAGCTTATATCTGCCATAGGCTTCTGAGTCCCTTGATAATTTATATGCATCCCATGCATTTTTCTTCTCTGTTACAAGTCTCATTAGTTCATTTGATAACCATTTAGGCCTAAACCTTGAACAATATTTCTTAATAGGTATGAAACTTTTAATAGCATCCACGATTAATTCCTTGAATGCTTCCCACTTAGAATTTACTGTTGGTAACATCGTCAGTTGATCCCACTGTACAGAATTTAAAAACTTTCTGAGACCACTGTACTCACCAATAATGAAATCAGTAATGTACAATTGAACTTGGTTATAGTGAAATTCAAGGGACCAGGTAAAACTGTTCATTAAATGTGTTACTTGTAACCATTTTATCATCTTTCTAAAGTGCTAAAAATAACAGTGAAGTAAAATAAACAGAAATTGTCAGTTATACACACACCTGTGGGAACTACTGATATTCCAAATTTGAGTAAAAGGGATTTCTTATCCTCCCTTATATTTTTATGGAAGGATTTAAACTGCCTAGTAATTACCTAGTAAACTGCCTAGTAAATTAATTAAATTTACTTTTCAAGCCTTTGTTCCAGTGAAATGCATCATGATCGATGTTAGGTCGAGCTTACCAGCAATGTTGTTTTCAGTTGATAACATCGCCAAGGATAAGAGCCACTCATCTGCCATTGTGAACCAATTAGATTTTAATTTGTTTCAGTTTTGAAAAATTTCTTTTGGCATTGGCAACAGTTAGTGGTAAGGTTAGTAAAATGCACAGTGTATTATTATTATTATTAGCTTTATGGTGCAAGAAAGCCTGCACCAGCTGCACCGGCCAAAAAAAAATTCCTGCACCAGCCAAAAAAAAATATGCTGCACCAGCCAAAAAAAAATATGCTGCACCAGCCAAAAAAAAATTCCCGAGTTACCCTAAGAGAGAGAGAGAAAGAGTCAAAAGGGAATCACCAAGAAAGAGAAGAATGATGATATCAAGCTCAGGACCCTAGGTGTGCCAAGCCCATACTCACCAGATGTGAGCCCCTGGTATCTTTGGGAAGGTATCACTCATATTTGTGTCATGGACAAATTGAAGATATTCTCAAAGTAAATCTTTCTCAGTAGGTAAAACAAAATGAAGATTTTTTTTCAAATTTTCACAAAGGTCCATTCCATTTATATCAGAATGATTGCTATCAGTGAGGATGGAGATTATTCTGCTAACAATACAATAAGCAGCTAAGTCTTCTGGTAGTTTTCTGTGGTTTAATTAATCCCCATAGTTTGTTGAAACTTTCAGGCTATTCAAACTGCTCTTTGAGAGAAATGTGAATGATGTCCATTGTAATTTATAAAACCTCATGTTTGAGAATTTCATCCAGTGTTTGTCTTACTGATTCGTCTTACCCCTCATCATCAAACTTTTTTTTTGTCTGCATTTTCGTGCAGGTTCTTTAACGCATCAGTTTTTACTGAAAAAAAAACCATTCGTGCTGAGGAGAAGCTGTGCGAATGAAGCTGCGACATGAAATTAGTGATCTAGAAATTACAGCTAACTTTATTAGAAAAACCTTTGTGCCTTAATTTAAATAAGGTTGCTAGAGCTGATGGCATATACCCAGTAATTTTAGGAAGGTAGCCAGAGAGTGTATTGAGCCATTGAGGTTAATTATGAGGGCATCATTCGACTTAGGCAAGATTCCTTTGGATTGGAGAAGTGCCACCGATCACCAATGCATAAAGGTGGTTCTAAAAGTAAAGTTAGTAACTACAGACCACTTGGTCTGACTTCATTGGTAGGAAAAATCTTGGAGGCAGTCATTAAGAGTGCAATCCATGGACAATTAGATGGAAATAGCATTCTGAAGGACACACAACTTGGTTTTATTAAGGGAAAATCATATTTAAGTAACCTGGTAAGCTATTTTGACACAGTTACTCATGAGTTGGAACAAACATACCAAGCAACTCTTAAGAAGAGACATTGCACTTGCAATATATTGTCAGATTTTTCTGATTTTACTTCATCTTCATCAATTTCAACATCTTAGAATCACAAGGTGGAAGACAGAGGATTGTGATTAATGGATATTCTTCAGATTGGTGTAATGTCAGAAATGGATTTCCCCAAGAAACATTTCTTGGACCATTCCCTTTTCTGATTTTCATAAAAAATATATCGACGGAGGGATAGAGAGTCAAAATTTGCAGACAATGTAAAGATTGGGAGAGCTATTAATGATCAGTGCCAAGCAGTACTCCTTTGGCATGACTTGAACAGGCTTCAAGAATGGTCAGAAAAGTGACAGCTATGTTTTAATGCAAAAAAATGCAAGGTCTTACACTCTGAAAATTGCAATTCCAAAATAACTTATACACTTCGTTGTTGTTATTTGGTTTTTAGGAGCATTAGCAACTAAGGCCATATTGCTCCGGGATATGCGGTGGTCATTCCCTGAATGACCTTTCCGCATCCTCCGTATTTGGTGGTGATGGGCTCGAACACCGGTCTAATCAAGAAGCGTGTGCTACGCACTGCTGCCCCTTCCCACCTGGCTACGGAGGCGCCTTATTATACACTTCGTGGGGTTGAATTAAAAACAGGAGAGGAAAGGGATCTGTGAGTTATGATATGAGTAGATATGATGTTCTCTGAGCAGTGTAAACAGGTGGCCAAGAAAGTCCATGGTGTCTCCTATTGATAATTTATCACACAGTATCCTGCAGAGGTAGGGAGGTCGTAATCCTACTGTATAAGGCAATTGTGAGACCACATTTGTAATATTGTGCCCAAGTATGGAGTCCTCTTCTGAAAAAAAGATATTGAGCCTTTTGAAAGGTCCAAACGTGGGCAATTCACATGTTGAGTTAGGCTGACCATACAAGGAAAGACTTTATGTGGGCTAGGCAACCAGGCACCTTAGAGGGGACTTAGAGGTTTATAAGGCTGGGAATGACTTTTAGCATTAGCATTAGCATTAGTAGAGGCATTTGATGCAAGAAAGCAAGCTTATGCAGCATCAGCCAAAAAAAAAAAAAAAAAACCACTTCCACTTCACCCCTCTGTTCGTTCAAAATACCTGTCCAGCTGAGCCTTAAACTTATTTAGGCTATCAACCTCCACCACAAGGGATGGAAGTCTGTTCCACCAACCAACCACCCGCTGGCTAAAGGCAAATTTCCGCACGTCTATCCTACATCTGTCTTTCCTCAATTTGAATTTATGCCCTCTCAGGTGATTATTCTGAGCTAGCGGAAGAATCCCATCAGCATTGAGCATGCTTAAACCATTCAAGGCTTTATACACCTCTATCAGATCACCTTGCTGGTGCCTAGTCTCCAGACACTGTAATTTGTAAAACTTAAGCCTTTCTTCGTAAGAGCACCCCTTTGTTCCATTCACTAATCTTGTTGCCCTTCTCTGTACTCGTTCCAGCAGCTCTACATCCTTCTTGAAATGAGGCCTCCAGACCTGTATACAGTACTCTAGGTGTGGCCTGACCATCGCCTTATACAATGGAATAATCACCTCCTTATCCCTGCTGGAAAAATTCCTGTATATCATTGACAGTTCTCCATGAGCTACTCTTGCAGCCCGTCTGCACTGCTCAGAGAACTTCATATCTGCCTGCACAACCACCCCCAAGTCCCTTTCATTCTCTACCACTGTCAGTGTTGTACCATAGAGTTGATACGTTGCTCTGGGGTTGCTGTTTCCCATGTGTAGTACTTTACATTTGTCAATGTTAAACTTCATTTGCCACTTCTCAGCCCATCTGCTCAACCTTTCCAGATCCTGTTGCAGAAGCATAGTGTCAGTAGTGTCCTTGACAACCCTGCCAACCTTTGTATCGTCTGCAAACTTGGACATTAATCCCGATATACCATCATCAATATCATTTATAAATACAGAAAACAATAATGGACCCAACACTGAGCCCTGAGGGACTCCACTAATAACATCAGTCCACGATGAGCAGTGTCCATTGATTACCACTCTCTGTCTTCTCCCCCTCAACCACCCCTTTATCCATAGCATCAATTTGCCTCCAATGTCACACTACTCCAATTTGTGTAGCAGTCTTCCATGTGCAACAGTATCAAAAGCCTTTCTAAGATCCAAGTATATAATATCAAAGTTATTCCCTGCATCCAGTTCTTTTGTGACTGCATCATAGTATCCAATAAAGTTGGTCAGGCAAGACTTCCCCTTAACAAAACCATGCTGTGTCTGAGCTATAACTGAAGTCTTGTCTAAATGATCCTGCAGTGCGTCTTTAACCAGTGCCTCCATTAATTTTCCTGGAACAGAAGTCAAGCTCACAGGTCTATAATTACTTGTGTCAGCCTTTGATCCTCCTTTGTGAATTGGGGTCACATTTGCACATTTCCAGTCTATGGGTACCTCCCCTGAGTCCAAGGAAGCTCTCATAATTATGGCTAAGGGTTTGCTTACTTCCTTTGCTGCCTCCTTTAATATAACTGGATAGATCCCATCCACCCCGGGTGCCTTTCTTGTGTTTATCTTCAACAGTTTCTCCTCCACTTTACTCCCAGTTATTTCAAGAGATTCTGTAACTTACTGCTAGAGTTGAATACACCTCTGGCATTCCCCTCGCTGAATAACTCCTCATGTGTGAATGTCGATGCAAAATATTCATTTAGTTTGTTAGCCACCTGAGCAGGATCATCAACACTTGACCCATCAATATCAAGTGGACCAATCTGATTCATCCCTTTCCTTCTAGAGTTTACATAAGTAAAGAACTCTTTGCTGTTTTTCTTTGCATCCCTTGCCAAGGATTTCTCGTAATCTGCCTTCGCCTGCCTAACCTCCTTTAACTTGGTTGCATATCAACTTGTATCTATCATAGGCTTCTGTGTCATGTGTTAATTTGTAAGTATCCCATGCATTTTTCTTCTCTGCCATATGCCTCATTAGTTCATCTGACATCCATTTTGGCCTAAACCTTGAACAATATTTCTTAGTTGGTATGTAAAGCCTAGTAGCTTCCAAGATAAGTTCTTTGGATGCTTCCCATTTTGAATTTGCTGTTGGTAACATCATCAGTTGGTCCCACTGTATAGAATTTAAATACTGTCTCAGTCCATCGTAGTCGCCTTTACGGAAGCAATAACCCTTCCCTTTACCCCTAATGGTAGTTACCTCTTTGAGTAAATCCCACTTCAGCACACTGTGATCACTGCCACCTAGTGGTTCATTTATCTGCAGATTCTTGATGCATGAAGAATCACTGCTGATAATCAAATCAAGAGTATTACTCCCTCTAGTTGCCTCCCGAACATGCTGATGTAGAAAACAATCATCCAATAAATCCACAAAAGCCCTGCTAGTGTGTGAGTATCCAGCCCCCAAATTCCAGTCAATATCTGGGAAATTAAAATCTCCCATTATAAGACACTCTGATTTACTGGCCCACTCTATTTCCCTGTACAGTTCCTTATTATACTCATCAGAGTCATTAGGCCTATAGCACACTCCTACTCTCAATTTTGATCTCCCAATGCTTATGTCACACCAAACTGACTCCACACTGCACTGTCCAGCGATGTCGACTGGCTTCACTTCCTTGGTTTTTATGTGTTTCTTAACTAATAGCATAACACCTCCCCCCCTTCCTATCCTGTCTATCCTTTCTGTAGACGTTGTACTCCCCAAATTGCAGTTCTGTATCCCTTATATCTGTGTGACACCACGTCTCTGATATTCCAACAATATCTGCCTTTGATGTTTTGAGCAATACCTCAAATTCATCAAATTTATTTACTAAACTCCTAGCATTGGTGTACACGCAAGTATACCTGCACCTGTTTCTATTCTTAGCTACCCTAACACAACCCATGTGTTTACTTGTACCGCAATGGCTCCCAGCAGTCTCTGAAATACCATGCATCTTGTTTTTCAGGCTTCTGCTCATTCTAATAGAAGCAGTGCAAGAATCTCTTTCACCTCTGCCAGTGGCTACTGTCAATCTATTGGTCTTTGTCTCCCCCCAAGCTAGCAGTTTTCCGACCCACCTAACACTGCCTCGATAGCATCAGCAAATATTCTTGCACCCTTTCTATTTAAGTGTATCCCATCCCTGTAGATGCAATCTCTCCTGTTAACAAGTACAGTCCAGGCTGAAAAAAATTCTACCCCTTGAGCCTTGCACAATCTTTCCAGGGCCGAATTGATCGACAAGGCTCTCATCATATACTCCCTCCTATCGTGTCTGGGCAGAATTGCAGACACTTTCAAATTCAACCCTAATTCTCGGCTTTTGTTCAACAGTGACCTGTACTTGTTAAGTAATTCTGCCGGTCTCCTACTCTTAATATTATTAGTGCCAACGTGTACAACTATATCACCTTTTGTGCCCTTAAAAGATGATATTCGCTCTACAACGTCATCAACCTTTGCCCCTGGCAGACATACCCTGGTCCTGTTCCACCTATCTTTTTTACAAAGCATGTTCCCCGTTTCCCTGACAATAGAGTCACCAACAACTACTAGTTCCTTCGGGACCAGCGCATTCTGCCTTGGGGGTTGTCTCTGTGTCACGCGATGCCCAAGTGCAAGCTCTGGCGTTGATGTGGGCAGCTGAGAGCTTGATGGGCCCCTCAATTTAGTTTCTTCGAGGGCATCCACCCTGTCCTTCAAGCTCTCATATAGGCCCAAAAGAACGCCGAGTTGTTGCCTGATATCGTTACACTCCTTGCATCGCGCACACACAAAGACATCCCCCTTGGCAGTATCAAGTCCCGTACCCGATTGCTCTGCAAACATCAAGCAAACAGTGCATTTTATAAGGCTGTGAGTCAGAGGACAACTGCCCCCCTCAGTTCTGCTCTGAGCCACAGCACTTCCATTAGCTTGAGCCTTTTGCTTTGCTGCTCTGGTCTGAGTCATGATTCTATTAATTTATTAATTAATTATGTTATGTTATTAATTATATTACGTTTGTAATCTAAGTCGTTATATGTATTTATTTAAACGTATAATTTAACTGCTAACGAAGTTCAACTAACGCTATCTAGTACGGTATATAACCTACGGTATATCTAGTACGGTATCACAATGGCGGGAAAGTTAATAACGGTAGCGGTAGTTACGAACACGTGGAAACCCTTACCGATACTTTTACAAGGCCGAGTAAAGAATAAATACACCAAATTAATCAAAAAATCACAAAATAATGTTATACTACTAAATTTAAATCAAAAGTTTTAGAAAAACAATAATTTCAAATCAATAAATAAGAAAAATCCACTTAGCGGCTTGGAACATGACCGTCACTAGTAGCCTCGTCAGCAGACTCAAGCAGACTTGGTGCATTATAACCCTAGTTGTTTTTGTGCCATAAAAACCAAGAACCAACCAACCAAGGTTCTGAGAGGGATTAGTAAAATGAATGATGAAACTGGAATTTTCACCCAATTATAAAAAAAATCCAGAACTAGTGGCCATAAATTCAGATTACAGGGAAAGAGGTTTAGATGAAATTGTAGAAAGTTCTTTTAGCCAGTGATTTGTTGTTTACTGGAACAAGTTGCTTCCACAGGTAGTTGAAGCTGACAATTTGATGAAGAAATTCAAAGGTCAACTGGAGAGTTATCTACATAAGGAGGAAGTGAATAATTTGTATTTTCTTATCTACTTTTTATGTTTTTTTTGGCCAGTACAGCAAAAGCCTGTGGCCTCCTTGAACTATATGACTAATAATAATAATATTAATACTAAAGGAAGTCATCATTGAGAAATTCTACATCTCTTTTGCAATATTAACAAGACCTTTAAACCCACTATTTCTGTACCAAGAACAAACACACCAAGCAACTCTTAAGAAGAGACATTGCAGTGCAATATATTGTCAGATTTTTCTGATTTTACTTCATCTTACCCACAGTATTTACAAGAAATAAACTTTCACACCAAACAGTAACAGAATTGGCTTTCATGGGTACTACAGTGGTTATAATCACCATCCTCCCACACTGGGTATAAAAGGTCTGAGTTTGAATTATGTCGATGATGTGAGAAACTTTTATTGCCTTTTTTTCACAATGTGACTGAGTTAGTTACTTTCAGCCAAGGGTTGCATGGTTTTCTCCTGGAAACTTGAGTTTTTTATCCAGTAAACAGCAAAAACTGACTGGAGGATACACACAGTTACAGATACGATATACTGTCTCCTCATAGTCTTAGTTGCTTTAATGCTTAGCTACCACTCCCCCCAAATATTAGAATTACAAATCTTTAGTCCATTAAATGATTTGCTAGGCATCCCTGCAAATCAACTGAAATGCCTTCTATTGTTTGAGGCAATTCATGGGAACTAGATTTGAACATCTGTGTGACTTTCCCATCAAGTACCATCTAATACACAAAAAATTTATTATAAAATGTATTTAGGTTCACTGCACCCCCAATCATTTAGTGCCCAGGGCAATTGTCCCATCACCCCACCTTAAAGTTATTCTTGACCAGGACCATACTAAGGTGGAAGCCTGGAACAAATGAATCTAGAGCCAGCTCTTAAGTAACAGTAATAATAGTAGTATTAATAACAGCAATAGTAATTACTTATTGAGATCATTACTATTTCTAATAGTAGTAATAGTAATGATATCAATAATAGTAACAGTAAAAAGGAATAGCACCTATGGAACTTTATCATGTAGCAGGGCAGCTGCAAAATCAATACAGTATTACTGGTACATTTTCATATTGTCGGATGGAGGAGCTTTTCTTTCCAGGCACTTAAAAGGCACCTCACACAATCAAGGTTATGCCCACATAATACACCATTTAGGTCCTTTAAAAGCTGGAAAGAAAGCCCTAACTCAAAGCAAGTTTCTGATTTTATTATTGATGTTTGCTATTTTTTATTGTACATGATTTTATTTTAATTTCATTCCTTGTTTGATTTGATATTATGTCTTTCTTACCTAAATAACCTGCTGTTCCAGTCAGTATCAATTCTCTGTATTTTTATTGCACATTATATGCTTTAAATATTTTAATATACTTGGGAAAGTAAACATAAAAGCATTTTTTAAAAGTACAGATTCCCTAGGTTTTCTCCTTCCTTTTTTTCATAAAAGAATGATGCATTTTTTTAAAAAAATTTGTTCCTTCTTTTAATAATAAAAGTATTATTTTAATATTTAAAAATGTCATTAATAAATATTTTACTTTAAATAATGTTTTTAGGATCTTCAGATTTAAAGAATCTAAGAAGGCATGGCAGCAAATAATCACCACTCAAAGTTGGAGATTACTTGCTATCTTTAATTCAGACGATAACCCATGATAAAATAAAGTTTATTTTTCTGTAAAAATTGATACCATCACATTTACTAAATAGTTTAAATCTTTCCAACTACCAAAACAAGGGAGGATAAGAAAATTGTCCTACTTTTCATAAATGATTACTATTTTTTAAAATACAAAGGCAACTTGTAAAGTGAAATTTATTCTACTTTGAGCATTAAGAACATTGCATCTACTAGGCACTCTAAGTTCCGCTGACTATAAAAAACATCAAAGAGGACAAGAAAACCATCTTACTTTTCATAATATTGAAAAGGCAAAATAACGTTAGCCATTTTATAATTTTAAAGTCATTTTGTTTTTGCTTGTTTATTTATTTATTTTTTTTGAAACATGCAGATACCATATTCATTTCAGATATAAAATTTTATTTTTTCTTTCTTATTTCTCATTATTTATATTCATGCTCATATAATCAAGTTTTCCTGTATATATAAAAAATAATACAGAAATGTATATAAATCTTTCTGTAGAAGGTTGCAACATTATTTGAGTGCTGACTGTTATATGAAGTGTGGCTAGAAAGTTTCAAGAATAAATATATAAGTGAGTTAAAATTGAATTTATTAGTTATTTGCTTTTGTCCCCTTGAAAATAGTTTCCTTGGTTCTTCTATGTAAAGCCATTCCCTTCTGCCATAATTGGAGCCATTTCTGGATGGTGTGATCCAGTATGTTGTCAGTGGTGCAGTTTCCAACAGGAATAAACAGATATGCTTCAGTTCCAAGAAATGCTTCCAGTCATAGCAGAGGAGAATGGCTGCATATGGAATTGTCCAAGGGAACTACTTGGAAGTGAACAAAATAAATAATTGGTAAGTTCATGCAATTGTTGCATGCACTTCTTTTAGAGATATAGCTAGTTACATGTGTAATTAAATATAATGCTGTAACTAGGGCTGGCCTAATCTATAGATGTCTCAGTTCATTCCTTAGCAATACTGATTTTGGAAGGGTCTATTTCACACAAATGACACTGTATTTTAATAATTTTAAAAATTTTTAAATTCTTCCATGAATTGAATTTCAAATCAACTCATCCTGTAATATCCATTTCATTTTATGTAATGCACAATATATAGGGTGAGTAGATGATATGAGATGTGCAATAAAATTCCCAGACTGGTGCTGTTGTGGTCATCTTCAATGAGTTTGAAAATAAAAAATAGTGGTATGTTGTAGTTCAAATTTCCTACAACAGATGAAGGTACTGAGATTGTCCAGTAGGCTGATGGGTTGCAAGTAACAACTAGTTTTGTTAGTAGTGTTAATGTTCACAATTTTGCAGTGGAGCAACGAAAAGATATCAAATTTTGCTTTAAACTGGGAAAACATATGAAATGTTAAAAACTGTTTATGGTGACAAAACATTAAGTCATACCAGTGTGTCTGAATAGTATAAGCAATTCAAAGTGAAGATATTTGCGATGATCCAAGGAGTGGGCATCTGTCAACCTCTCAAAATAAGGATGGAGTTACAAAAGTTCAGAAAATTGTGGCAAGAGATCGTCGTTTGACCTTCAGAATGATGGTTAATGAGTTGAATATGAATAAGGAAACAATTCATCAAATTCTGCATGAAGATTTAGGGTTTGTACCACAGAGCCTCATGGATGAGCAGAAGCAGTGTCATCATGTCAAGACAGTAGTCCTAATTTCCCTGAATGGAGATGGCTGTTTCAGTACAACCCAGAGATGAAGCATCAAAGTATGCAGTGGACTCATCACCAAAGCCCAAAAAGGATCAAGATGATGTTGATCATATTTTTCAACAAACAAGGTGCGATTCACAAGGAATAATTTGTGCCTGAAGGGGAGAGAGTCAATGATGCATTCTATAGGGTGTCTCAAAAATATTGGTACAAACGTTTAGGGGAGGTAGGAAACATCTAAAGGAATGTGAATCACATAGGAACCCATAACTGGAAACACGGGAAAGTAGTAGCAGAGGCACAAGAAGCAGAAATGACACAAGACAGTAATTAGTGGCAAACATTTATTTGACATAATATTAACAATGGAGTACGGGATGGATGCATTTCATGATGTTACAACAGATGTTTGAAAGTTCCACCATGAGACGCGATGCATGCGTGACACTGACGCAGCATGGATTTGCGGACACGGTCGAACACACCTGGAGTTTCTTTGACAGTAGCAGCAGTGCAGACGAGTCTCGCCACGAGATCCATTTCCGTCTCCACAGGTGATTCATACACGATAGATTTGAGGGCCCCCCACAGAAAGAAATCAAGGCTCAATAAATCAGGTGAGCGTGGAGGCCGGGCAACAGGTCCACCACGGCCAATCCATCGACGCCCAAAATGCCTGTTCAAATGGTCACGAACACACCTTCCATAATGGGCAGGTGCCCCATCATGTTGAAACCAAATGTTGCGTCTCACATTTGCTGGAACATCATCAAGCAACCCTGGTAGAACTTGTTCAAGAAAGATCCGATATTTAGTGGAGTTCATGCGGGATGGTAACAGGTATGGGTCGACTAAGCAGTCACCGACCATACCTGCCAACACATTTATTGCGAAGTGATGTTGTGCCGCATGGGGGCGCACACCATGTGGGTTGTCGTGAGCCCACACATGAGCATTGTGCTGATTGAATAAGCCTTCCCGAGTGTGAAATAAGCCTCATCTGTGACCAAAACATAGGCTGGAAAATTCAAGTCTTGAACACTTTCTTGGAGAAACCACTGCGCAAAAGCCACACGTGCAGGATGATCTTGGGGAAGCAGTAACTGAACCCTTTTGAGATTAAAGGGGTGTAAGGAATCGTCATGCCAGACATGCTGTACGCTGCAACAAGACACTCCTAAGGCAGAGGCAACGTCACGTGTGCTGGTAGTAGGATTATTCTGGATGGCATTCAACACACTTTCTTCCATGGCGGGAGTTCGCGTTGAACGTGATCTGCCCGCACTACTTCTGTTACCTCTAAATGACCCATAATCACACAAATTTTGATGCTCACGCGCAAACAAACAGTGATCTGGTACATGTCTGTCTGGGAAGCGTTCTCCATAAATTCGTTGAGCGGCTCATCCATTGCTCTCTGCTAATCCATACACTAGATGCATGTCTGCCAGCTCACATTTCGTATATCGATGCATGCTCTTTGTGCGGCGACTACTGCTTGAATGAGTAAACCAGAAATTTTCCCTCTCGCAAACTGATGAACAGCGCCGTCTACTGACTTACGGTGACGTTTCCAGTTATGGGTTCCTATGCGATTCACATTCCTTTAGATGTTACCTACCTCCCCTAAATGTTTGTACCAATATATTTGAGACACCCTGTATATACAGGTTCTTCAAAGACTACTGGAGTGCATTTTCCAGGTGAGATCACAATTTCGATTGAAAGGCAGCAGGTTTTTGTTCCATGACAATGCCCCTGTCCATTCTGCACTTTTTGTGAAGACATTTCTGATGAAACATACCATCGTACAGATCAACCATCTGTCCTGCTCTTCGAATCTAGCACCATTGGACTTATTCCTCTTTCCCAAGGTGGAAACTGCCCTCAAAGGAAAGCAATTTCAAGATGTTGGGTACATAAAGAAAAATATTACTGCCAAATTGAACGTTATCTCTTTGCTGACTCTTTTTTAGAATGGTGCAATAAGTACATTCAATCAGGTGTTGATTACTTGGAATAAAAGTAAAATCATTTTTGAGCTCCTTCACTTTTGTATTCTTTTTATTGCACCAGTCCAGTAACTTTATTGCCATACCTTGGATATAGGGTAAATAGTTTAATTATATAACATGGCTTCTTAATTTGAAACAGAGCATTTCTATATGCAGTGAAATTTAGAAAAGTAAACCTGCCCAAGGACAAAAACATTAGGAAGCTTAAAAGAAGTGTAGAACAAGATTGTTCTCACTCAAGAGATACTAAAGTACAGACAGTGTGTTAAGCTATTAATTTACCTTAGGGGCATATCACGAGTCAGGTTTCCTATCCCCAAAGGAACAAAACCTGGACAAATAAAATAGTTTGAACTCACTTCTAAAAACATAAATACTGTATGTCAGTTATTCCCATACTGGTCTCCATAGATTACACACTGGAAATTATTAATAATAACAATATATATATTCTGTATGTTTATTAGATCAGCATATTTAAAAGTAACCTCTTTGGTAGCCTCTAAATTATATTTCTTCACAGAACTGTATTGCAGATACACCCTACTTAATATTGAAAACATATGGGACCTTAAATATAATAAGAGTAAATCTCTATTGACATTATTCGTTCTACCAGAGTGGTATTTCAGATAGGTTTAATAGGTTAAATTATTGAGTGAGTCATTTAATAGGTTAAATTATTGAGTGGGTCATTTAATGTTCAATATGTTGCAGCTAATGATATCCTTAAAAGGAATACCAGTTGAGAAGCTTATAGATCCATCAAATAAGATTAATAAGCATAATTATCATAAAAAATGCAAGGTGTTAATAACATTTTGCTAGGAATTTTCATCATACTGTAAAATGGAAACATCCCAAAAAGTGTTTTATAATCATATCATACTTTAGATTCCTAGAAGCATCAACTCTCACCAATAGGAATATAGTTTTTCCTGTGACGTTTAACTTTCTCAGTGAACATCTATCTGCAAAGGTATTTATATCATTCTAAGCATCATATAAGATCTGTTCAAGTTAGTAGAGTTAAGGTAAGGTTTTATTTTTTGTTGGTAGAATGCAGTACGTCACAACCTAAGCCTTCACAAATGTTTTATGAGAGTTGAGAACATTAAAGGGGCTGTGTGGACAGTCGATGAAGTAGAATTCTACAAACGTAGGCCCCAACGACTACAAGAAAGAATAGGGTAGGTTTGTTTGTTTGTTTGTTTTGATGTGCTTCACTGAGCATTTGCTAATATCAGCCTTTTTTTTCCTCCCTTTCTCTTCCTCCCACAATTTCCCCTCCAATCTGTTTTTCTTTCACACTTTATTATTTATATTTTAATTTTTCACTTTTATTTAAATATATTTTGATATATTCTAATTATGATTTTCAATATATCAATCTTTTGTGTTGTATTCTAATTTTGCACTTGTCTTTTTTTTTTTTTTTTTTTTTTTCCTTTTTTTTTTTTTTTTTTTTTGTATGTTGCTTGCTTTGTGCTTCCAACTATTTTTCTACCTTCATTCTTCTTATTATTCATGTTCACCCTTCCACCTCTGCTCCCTCCTTTATCTGCACAGAATGCGATCCGCACCAACCTGTCCCTCCATAAGTGTTTTGTCCGCTACGAGGACGACTTTGGATCGTTCTGGATGGTGGACGACTGTGAATTCGTAAATCGGCGCCACCTGAGTCGTGGGCGTCCTCGAAAATTTCCTGAACCTGAACACATCCCTTCCACACAGTAAGCTTGCTTTTTTTTCTCTTGCTCTGCCACACTGTCTGCTTATGCACTCTACTGACTATGCTGCTGTTGTGTGTTGTGAATAGTACTTGATAAATGACAGTGTTGAATTTTTAAATAAAATATATATTTTGAAAGTTTCATTTTAACAGAAGATAAAAATAAATAATACTGCTATGCTAAATTTCTGATAATGAATTTCAAGCTAAGTATATTATATATATTTTTTTTGAAATAGCATTCTGGAAAAGCATTACAATGAACAACTATTTTTTTTAAAGTTTTTTTAAATATATATACTCTTTTGGCATGTGTATTACTATATAAGCTAATGAACTTTTCATTGCATGCTTTTTTTTTTTTTTTTTTTTCATAAATGAAAGCTTTCAAAATTAACTGCATTTTTTTATTTCTTTATTAGAAGAATAAGAAAAATTATTTCACTATTGTAAAAAGAGCAGTTATATGTTTTCAACATTCTAAAGCTCTTCAACTAGCAAAACATTGACTAATTATGAGGTTTAAAGTGTTAATATATGTCTATTCCACCAAAATATGGAAATGAAAATAAGAGAAGTTAATTTATAAAATTTGTCTCATAAGGAGGAAAAGCATAAAAATAGTCATAACTGGAGACTATTATATTTCAAAACAATGAAGTTTCTTGTTGATTTAACATATTTCATATTTAGTTAAAACAGAAATTTCTATCCTTATTCCATAATGGGCTAAGCAAACTAAGATTTACTTATGCCCAAGCAGAAATCATTCTGTTAAGGCATTAAACAGGACACTTACCATAGGTTGTTCCTGACTGCACTGATTAAAAGATGTCTCTAAAGAGAATTTATCTTTGCTAGAAGAAGAAGGGTGGTTACACCTCATTTATTGATTTTATTTATTATCATCTTTTATTCTTAGACAACTCATATCAAATCATTCTGTTAAGGCATTAATCCCTCATATGCAGGACACTTACCATAGGTTGTTCCTGACTGCACTGATTAAAAGATGTCTCTAAAGAGAATTTATCTTTTCTAGAAGAAGGGTGGTTATACACCTAATTCTGTTTTTACACGATAGATACGTTCCTGAAAAATACGTGTAAAAAAAGACATTGTATTTATGGAAGAAAAGAAGATTGGGTCCGGATCTAAAAAAAATCAGTAAAAATAATTAAAAAAAAAACACACAAAAATATTCGTTTTAAGCTTATTATTTTATTTAAACAAAACACACATGTAATAATATGTAATTAAAATGTATTAAAATAAATTTGTATGCATATGAAATGAAAAAAAATCTTCATGAACAAAAAAAATCTGTTTTACACATAACAAGATTTTATTCATTTTCACTTTCTGATAATAAACGGCGCATATGTTTGCGTACGACTGGAATATCACTGCCATCACTAGAAATGTTGTGGACATCGTCTTCTTCCTCTATTAATGAAATTCTTTCTGTGATCTCTGGAGCAAAATCAGCACGAGTCTCCTCTGGTGCTGATGTTTCACCGGTTTTACGAACGAATTCAGTTATTAATCGTTGTGTTCGTGTTTTGGTTACGCCGTTATATAATTCTCTGTAAGAGGCTGTCAACAACTTCAGTTCACGTTGAAACTTCCCAGCGCGTTCCTCATTAGGGTCATTTTTGACAAAATGATTACCTAATTTTCTGGCCAGTTCCAGACCTTCTTTTATTAAATCTGCATTTAGAACAGGATCATTTTCTTCATTATCACTACGTTCTGTGGGATAAGGAGTCCCAAGGACAACCTCTAATATTTCATCTTCGCTTAGGGCTTTGTCGGTTAACAATTCATCAATATCTTCAAACGATAGATCATCGAATCCTTCTCCACCAATTTTGTGTGCCATTGTAATGATGTTGGGAAATTCGGTCGTATTAGGGATGATGGGATCTTTGCTTTTTACACATTGTGGCCAAACCGCTTTCCAACACGCATTTAAAGTTGCTGGTTTTAATTCAGTTAACGCTAATCCAACTTGATTGATACAATCCATAATTGAGAATTTCTTCCACACATCAATGATTGTTAGTGTTTCATCATTCAGTTTGTCCAAAACGTGTTGGAATGTTCGTTTTACGTAGTATGTTTTAATTGTCGCAATTATACCTTGGTCTAGCGGTTGTATCAAAGATGTAGTATTAGGTGGCAGAAATAAAATTTGTACGTTTGGGTGTTCCAAGACAGGATGGCCGGGTGCATTGTCAAGAATCAGAAGAACTTTAAATTCGAGACCTTTCAAATTCATATAACGTCTGACTTCTGGGACGAAACATTTGTTGAACCATTCTGTAAAAATAGTAGTGGTCACCCAGGCCTTCTTGTTTGCTATCCAGTGAACAGGCAGTTTATTGATATCTACACCTTTCATTGAACGTGGGTTTAGGGCTCGATATACCAGCAGTAGTTTCAACATACGATCTCCTGAAGCGTTGGAGGAAAATAATAAGGCCACGCGATCCTTAGCTACCTTAAAACCACCAGCAGTTTTCTGCGATTTGGCTACATACGTTCTGTTGCATTCGTTTCCAGAAGAAACCAGTTTCATCTGCATTCCACACTTGATCAGGAGTATATCCTCCATCTTCAATAACTTTTGCAAGTTCCTGCGGGAATACTTTAGCAGCCGATTCATCTGCAGATGCAGTTTCCCCTTTAATTTTTATATTATGAAGAGCATTCCTTTTAAGAAACCCTGTCATCCAACCTGTACTCGCAGAAAATTCATACTTTCTGTTTAACTGAGATGAAATGCTTGGCTCCTTTTCTTTAATCTGTCTGTAAATTCTTGGTGCTGTTTGCTTGATGGCATTTCCATCTACTGGTACTCTTTTTTGTGACTGATCTTCTATCCATATTACCAGAGCCTTTTCCATTTTTTCCTTGACAATATCTCTTGTATATGATGATGAATTAACACTTACTTTTGTTCCAGAACATACCGACTTCCTAATTACAGCTTCATTTTTCTTAATAGTTCTTACGGTAGCTTCATGTACACCAAAATGCTTTCCTAGAGACGTAGCCACTTGTCCAGTTGCAAGACGATCTAAAAATTGAATTTTAAGTTCCAAAGAAATCGTTTTCCTTTTCATTTTGGTAATAGGCGAATTATTCGACATTATATAAGGGCTACCGAAAAATATCTCAGTTATAATTAATAAAAAAAGGTATGAAAAATTTGTAAACTTACAATTTATTGACTATTGGCAAAATTAATAAATTTATATGTGCACAAATTTCACTAAAGATTCTTTCACTTTGAAATAGAGCTTACTACTACATGTCTTCCGAAGGTACAATGCATGAATACCGTAAATGTGCACCAAATTCAATAAAAACGTTGATGATTCATAGATACATACCTAGACGTACACATTGGTAAGCAAAACCACGCGTTTCAAAACGCACACACTAGCTGTTATCCAATCTATTGGTGCGTGTAATATAGAAATGATACTAATATGCCACAAATAAAAAAAAAAATTCTTACAATTTAGGCAAAAAAAAATTCATAGAAATCGTGTTAAATCAAAATGACTCGTGTAAAAAGAGAATGAAATATTTATTTTGAATTCGTGTTAAATCAAATTCGTGTAAAAAAAGTTCGTGCAAAAACAGAATTAGGTGTACCTCATTTATTGATTTTATTTATTATCATCTTTTATTCTTAGACAACTCATATCAGTGGATTTTCAGTTCATGACGATTTGAGAAGTAAAAAACAATTTTTTTTTCTGATAAGACATTTTTATTTAAGAAGGTTGAAAATTCCTGCTGTTTTACTTAATACAAGTTTTGTAGGTGTGCAGTTTCTCATAAAATCTCTTATTTTAATTGAGTGAAAGGGGGGGGGATAGTACATGGTTAGGCATTAACTTTTGTGTTTTAAAGAAAATTGAAAACACTGTTACACCACATGATAGAGTTTTAAATGTTTATTTAAGTGAATTTCTTTTGATTTTCATTTAAACTTGAAAGAATTTGATTTCTTCCATGTTTTAATTTCTGCTTGCCAAAGTATTAAGTGTAAATTGATGTGATTCACTTCGATATGTCTATTCAACATTTAAAACTCTATCACGTGGTGTAATAATGTTTATAATTTTCCTTTAAATCATAGTTAACTCTTATTTTAAATTTAATATACAGAAAACTGTATGTTAGTCTCTTCTCTGAGGAAAGTGAGTGGGGAGAAGGGTTGAGCAGAATAAGGGAGTGCCATGTGATAGTGGGAAATTTGAATCAGTAGTTCTGCAGTTATGGTATTACTGTACAATTAGTGTTGTGATATATAGGCCTTAAGCGATAGCAGGAATATAAGCTCTTTCACTATACTAGGTTCATAATGCACATATGTTAGTGTGATTCTGTCAGTAGATAGCAGAAAATACTGCATTCCTCTGTGTGCTGATGCAGTGTTATGTGAAGAAAACTGACAACCAGATTTAATATGTGTGTGAAGAAAAATTTGCCAGCAGTAATTGTTTTGTGTATGCTTAACACACTACACAACACCAATAAAAATCCACTAGGATCTTGCAGATATATATGGTACTGATTTCAAGCTAGTGCAGTATGTAAGGAATGGGTGTTAAGTTTGAAAATGGTTAGATAAAAGTAGGAAAAGCATTTGTCCACATCATTATCTCGGCAGGTCAATGACATTAGTATGCAATAGTGTGACATTAGTATGCAATAGATT